>NC_056731.1:1615367727-1615527727 GCF_019279795.1 Protopterus annectens
CAGAGTGGAACTTATGGCAATATGCAGAGAACTCTGAAGGCTGCTTGAATGATGACATCTTATGACTGGCTCTTAGGATCAGCAGAATGAATGGGACAGTCAGGTCACAGGAGGATTGATGGCTGGCAGGAAATGGGGACAAAAAAAAAAAAAAAAAATCACTAAAGAAAGACGTGTAAGACAGCACAGAGCTAAATAATGCAAATTTATCAAGAAAGGCAATAAGAAGATTATTACACATATAAGGAAAGGTAGGGTGATTAATAGATGACACATACGAGATTGTCTATTGTTTTCCAGTTTCTGCAAAGGCTTAATGAAGTTATTAAACTAAGTATAGTTTTAATTCAAAGAAACAATAAAGAACTGTCAGCAATTATAACACAGGAATTCAAAGGTTTTATTTATTTATTTTATTTTATTTTACATTTGTTTACCTGGAAGGACCAACTGGGCTAGTATCCTGTTTTCAGCGGAGGCTTGGGGATAAAAGCTCCATATGGCACATTAGGTTAATGAGAAAGACATAGATTTGTAAGTTTCACGCATAATTATGCATAGATTTTAAAGCATCATAAGTTTTACACATAACTGTATGATGTTGACAATGGCTAACAAATTTAGTACATTAAAGGCACGGTTTCAGGAAGTAGATTCCAGGGAGATATACATACTTATAAGTTCATCTGTTGTTAGCAGTAGTAGAAAATCAGATAAGAGTATAGGTAGTTAGTATCCCATGTGGTAGCTAAATATTTTTAATATTTCTAATATTATTTAGGGTACAACAAGTAGTCATTGTATGAGAACTTCCTTGAGCATTAGTTTATTCTAGATTGGTGCATCTATATGTAGTTTATTTAATTCTACCTAGATATGTACACTGTTTTTTAAAATTTGAAACGTACTATTATGATTTTCGTAGGTTGTACATTTTATTTAGTAATCTATAATCTGTATATACTAACACCAGCATAAGATTTTATATATTGATTTTATATATTTATTTGTTTAAAAATAGTTGTTGTTGCATTCAAATTCAATATAAAGTATAGAATATTATGTAATTTGTTATAATTATTGTGGTTTTAAATTAGTTAGATTTATGGCTATCTCTAATTTGAACTTTGAGTATGTGCCTTTAAGATACCTGTGGAACGATTATATCATTAGAGTATTTGGCGGGCAGTATATATTTAGTTTTTTAAAAACTAATTGTTACTGTTTAAGCTTTATTCTGAAGAAGTCTAACCATTGTGTCAGACGAAAAATGTTTGTACTTTAGCGTTTAAATAAACTCTGTGGTTTCTCAAACAGTACAGCTTTTAGCGGTAAATTTGAATAGTTTGTTTTCGTCTTTTTTGCTGTAACTGCCTAATGTTCACCAACAACCCTCTATGTCTAGTCCACACAAATTCAACATGTAAGAGATGCAACTATATTAAGAACCTTGAATCCATGCTCTCTCACACACCAGCCAGTACACATGACAATGAGCGGGTTGTCAGCATGCACACCTCACCTTCTACACCATCCAAACCCACATCACACATACCTACATATGTGGAAGTCCTCACCTGAAACTAATCTAAACACCAGAGGCCTCCCAAACATAAGCACAAGCATGCTATACATAATATTGCCTCTGCAGAACAACATACACATAATAGTTCATGAACCAGTGTTTCACCTGTCAAGCCCTTAAGGCAAAACACAAAACCAAACATATTATCATAGGTGATTCCATCATGAGACACACAAATGTCCATCTTACCAAGCTAGATAAGGAAAAGGTCATGGTTAGCTGTCTGTCAGCTGCCAGGATCTGCCATATCACACATGCACTCGGGTCGCTCAACAACAGGTACTGTTATGACTCCATCATAGTCCATGTTGGTGGGAACAACTTGAGATGTACCTCTCTGGAATATTTGAAAAGAGACATAACTGTGCTTTCAGACTGTGTCTCAGGCAGGTATGTCCCTAGCTTTTAGCAGAATTTTGCCTTCGCCTAGGATGATGCCTCAATAGAAACAGAAAATGATTGACTTCAATAATTGGCTTAGTTTCTGGTGTCATTCTAAGGGGATCCAGTATGTGTCAGCCTGGGATGACATGATCGACAGATTTTGATGCTTTGCCAGAGAGATGGTCTTCATCTGTCACCTCTGGGATTTCAGCTACTGGCTAAGGCTCTTGCCACCCCATAATGCATTTTTTTTAGGCAGTGTCTCAAGGACAAAATTCCCCGACATAAAAACTCCATCTAAAAACCTCATGGTTATGCTGCTAAACAATAGGAGTCTTAACGTGAAACTGTACTCACTGGAAGCAGTCCTCATCTTGGAGGATGTAGACATTTGTGCAGTCAAGGAGACCCGGTGCAAGGCTGTGGGGAGCACCCCAGCCATACTGGGTTAGACCTCCTTTCACACATTCAGACTACAAACTGAAGGCGTGAAAACTAAAGGAGGTAGTGTATCAATATTCATTAAAGATAAATACACCTCCAGATTGGTTAAACAGTATGATTCCCTGGAGATACTTCAGGTGCAATTAACTGTCGGTAGGGCACCTATTCAAGTCATTGCCAGCTACAGGACCCCCAACATGAATCAGGACACCCACTGTGTCTATTTGGATTTACTTGAGTCTATCAAGATACATCTAAACACCATGGTTTTGGGTGACTTTAACTACCCATCCATTGACTGGGTAAATTACTCGTGCTTAAACTCAGTTGCCCAAAGGTTCCTTGACTTTGTTAACTCCAGTACCCTGGACCAGCTAGTTGACACCTCCACAAGTGGTGCCAACATCCTGGATCTGGTTCTTACCAATATGGGGGAATGACTATAGCACCCCCAGTCTGAGGTCTTCCCTGGTATGATCCTACCACAAATCAGTCTCATTCGAAGTAACTATCACACCTGAACCCCACCCCCCATAGCAACTAAACTTAAACTTCTCCATAGCAGATTATAACCTCTTACATGGTGGTATACATAGTTTCACTGCTTCCCCCCTCAGATGGAAATGACAACTATGGCGAGTTCTACACCAATGCTTTATACAAACACCTGTATATCTGCATTGACTTGGCCATACCTAATAGGACCAAAACAAGCTCCAGAAGGAAGAGCAAACCTGCCTGGTGGACAACTGCCATTAACAGGCTTTACAATAAGAGGAAGAAATTGCTGTCTAAGAGTAAGAGAGAGAGAGCAGTCCTTAAACTGGAAACACTCCCTCCTCAGCTTAAACAAGCAAATAACACTTCTTGTGAAGTCCTTCAAAGCAAACTATGAATCCAAATTAGCTTCCTCAACTAAGGATAACCATAAGGCATTCTTTAGTTACATCTGTAACCTAAAAGGAAAGGCCCAGATCTGTGCCAAGCTGGTAGTTAATGATACCCAATATAGTGAGCCTGTGGATATAGCTAACCTGTTGGCTGACAGGTTCTGCAAAAACTTCACTCCTCTGTCCCATTCACATGTATCCCATGACATGTGAAAACTTCACTCCCGTGTCCCCGCCACATGTACCCCTATGACATCCCTACCACCTGTACCTTACCTTTTATCTCTAAAGAGCAGGTCATAAATGCCCTCTCTAAGGCCAAAAACAAAGCATCTATGGGACTGATAACATTCCAGGCTACGTCCTACATGGTCTCCAACAAGAATTAGCAACACCATTGGGTAGTCTTTTCAATCACAGTCTAAGCACTGGCTTCATCTCAGCAGAATGGAAAACAGCCACCATTATTCTCTTGGACAAAGGTGGTGCTTCTACTGGCCCCAGGAAATATAGACCGATTAGCCTGACTAGCTTATCTGCAAGGCCATGGAGTGAATCATCATGGACCTCATCAGCAAAGATATACGTAATCTCCAAACATTTGACCCTAATCAATGTGGATTTGTCAAAGGAAGATCATGCCTGTTAAATGTGGTGAACTTCTTTGACACAGTCAACAAGGCCCTAGATGAGGGGAAATCTGTGCATACAGCCTACCAGGACTTAGCCAAGGCTTTTTACACTATCCCCCACTCAGGCATCATTGACAAATGCACCCAGCTACGTATCAAACCTTATACCTTTAAAATGGTCACTAACCAGCTCACTGATAGAACACATATACTCAAAATAGGGGAATCCACCTCCAATAGCAGACCTGTAACCAGTGGTGTTCCACAGGGATCACTCCTGGGACCTCTACTGTTTGGAATCTATTTCTCTGAAGTACAAGCAAAAACTAAAGGTCTGTGGCTGATAAAGTTTGTTGATGACTGCAAACTGGGAGCAGTTATAGACTCTCCAAATGATGTCAATATCCTACAAGAGGGTCTAACACAAACAAATGATTGGTGCTAAATTCATGGCCATAAACTCCATGCAAAAAATGTATTATCATCCCTTTCAGTAAGAGTGATGTTCCTGCTAACTACCACATCAAAAGCAACACCCTACGTATGCACTCAGTGGTAAGAGACCCAGGCACACAGGTTGACAGCAACCTTACCTTTGATCACCATGTCTTCACAATTGTAAGAAGGGCATTTTATAGGTTCATAGGTAGGTACTAGGCTATCAGCCCTGTGGCCTATACAAGCCCAGCCAAAAAGGTACCCTGATTTTTGCCACCCAAGAAAATTATTTTCCTGTGCCACTCTCAAGCAGAGCCACAGAGGTGATCCCTGGGGTGAATTTCCTATTTCCCATCCAATCATCAAGATTTTTCTTGAAGAGTGCTAATGAGGAGCTTTGTTTGATAGAGATAGGTAGTTTATTCCAGAGTATGGGAAGTCTCTGGGACAGGAACCTATCCCTCCGGCATGTCCTGTTTATTGTGGTGACAAGGTTTAGGTCCCTAGAGTGTGTAGCTCAGAGGGATTGGGATTTCTTTAAGTGGAGCATGTCCAACAGCTCTGGGTTTGACATAGTTTTGTATGTTAGGCAGATATCACCTCTGAGTAGGCGATATGTGACAGAATAAAGCTGGAGTTTTTTGAGATGGTCTGCTGTTTGAGGCCGGTAATCCTATTTGTGAGGTATTTCTGCCGCCTTTCCAGTTATTGTAGATGTCTTGTGAGGTACATACCAAAAGGGGCATTGTACTCTATAATGGGTCTAATGAGTGATGAGTAGAGGGGAACAATGACCTCTTTTTTTCTGGATGAGAAACCTTTTGTGATGAGGTGTGCCATGTAGAAGGATTTCCTGACTACTGTGGCAATGTGATTATCAAAGGAGAGACTACTGTCCACCTGTGTCCCAAGGTCTCTTATCACACTTTTGGTGTTAAGTATACTACCGCCTATGTTGTAGTTCATGGGTACAGAGTTTTTACCAAAGGGGATGACAATGCACTTTTTGGCATTGAGCTTGAGGCCATAGCTTTGACACCAGGAATCTGTCTCAGTGAGGCCCTTTTGTAGGATGTCCACATCGTTAGGAGTTTCGATTATGGCTCCTAGTTTGCAGTCATCTGTGAACTTTGTTAGCCAAAGACCTTCTGTGTTAGCCTCTACTTCAGAGAAGTAGATACCAAACAGGAGAGGACCCAGGACTCAACTCTGTGGTAATCCACTTGTCACTGGTCTGAAGTCGGATTTGGATTCTGCTACTTTCACAGTATGGGTTCTGTCAGTGAGCCAGTTGGCAACCCATCTTGTGACATAGGGATTTATACCTAGTTTAGTGAGTTTATCTATAATTCCAGAGTGGGGGATGGTGTTGAAAGCCTTGGCAAGATCTAGATAGGCTGTGTGAACCACCTTACCCTTGTCTATGGCTTTGGTGACTGCTTCAAAGAAGTGTATCAGGTTTAGGAGACATGATCTGCCTTTTACAAACCCGAACTGGGTGGGGTCCAGAGTTTGGTGATTACCAATGTCTTTGTTTATAAGTTCCATGATGATACATTCCATGGCCTTGCAGACCAGGCTCATCAGGCTAATGGGGCAGTAGTTCCCGGGGTCTGTGGTGGCTCCCCCCTTGTGGAGTGGGATAACCATTGCTGTGCACCATTCAGCAGGCACAAAGCCTGAGGTGAGGCTATGATTGAACATGGTACTTAGGTGGGGTGCCAGTTCATTCTGTAGTTCATGTAGAATGCAGCCTGGGATGTTGTCTGGTCCCATGGATGCTGTGTTCTTGGCTTTGGAGAGTGTGGTTTTTACCTGTGCAGCCGTGATTACAGGAACTTTGCATTCTTCTGGTATAGAGATGGGCTCTTTAGGGGGTGAGAGGGGGTAAAGTTAGCACTGAACCTATCTGCCAGGATGTTGGCAATATCAGTTGGGTCTGTATATTTAGTGCCATTGTGCTGTAACTCAGAGCAGATCTGAGTGTTGCCATTGAGATTCTTGACATAGCTATAGAATGCTTTGTGGTTATCTTTAGAATCAGTGGTGATTTTGTTTTCGTAACTAGCTTTGGAGGATTTTATCAGGGATCGCAGCTTCTTACTGAGGCTGACCAGGGAGCTCCTCCACTCATGGGATTTAGGGCATTCTTGTCCTCTTCCCTCATCATGCCAATATTTGAGTACAATGCCCCTTTTGGTATGTACCTTTCCAAGCACCTGCAGCAATTGGAGAGACCACAAAGGTTCCTCACAAGGATAATCCAGCGTCTTCAGCACCTGTTCTATGTGGATCATCTGAAATCACTGCCACTTTATTCTGTTTCATACAGACTACTCAGAGATGATCTCTATCTTGCATATAAGGCAATCTCTGACCCTGCTTTATTGGAAATGCTGCATATCTGCAAGGCAAATGGTGCACAGGTTACTCACTCAAAAGACCTTAACCTGGTATGTGACATTAACAGAACCTGCTGGAGGGACAGATTTTTCTCCCAAAGGTTACCATACCTTTGGAACAGACTACCACTTCATGTCAAACAGAGGACCTCATTGGCCCTCTTCAAACACAGTTTGGAAGATTGGATGGGTAAGCATAAATTCACCCTGGGGGTTCCACCTGTGTCTCTCTTGGACAGGGGCATTTGATGCTGATCGTGGAAATAAGGGTAGAACTTGGCTAGGCTTGTAAGGGCCCTAGAGCCATTGGCCTAGTAACTTCCTATGATCCTATGATCCTATGTAAGAAGCATTATGTGACACATTGGCATACTTATAATTACTTCTACTTAACAGCTTAATACTGGCTGCATAAATCTGAAATCATATGCTTAAATTTTAATTCTGGCAATCATCAGATTTTAACATTAGATGCATATTTTGGTCTAGAGCTATATGTTTTATATGAGTCAGCATAATTCTCTTTAACTCTTTTTTTGTAGGTCATGGCTTACAAGAAATTTCAAAGGACATACACTTATTTATGAAATGAATAAATAAGTAAATTAAAAATGTCTTTGGCGGGAAATTTTTTAAATGGAAATACTTGACTTATACTCATTTGATTATTTACGCTTGAGTGAGTAACTATATTTGATTATTAAAAGTGTTGTCCAGGCCACTAACATTGCAACAACTGTTTTATTTATTATACCACTTCCTTTTGTCATGGAGACATGAGCATTCTGTTAAAAATTAATATAGTCAGAAGACTCAGGATACATTTATAACACAACCTTTTCCATAGACTATGGACCGAATGTACTGCATTATTCATACTCAACTCATCAGCTGATTGTGCTCAGAACTGTTGAAATTCAAGACCATAGAAGGCTTCGGAGCTGTAAACATTCATATGCAGATTATACAGTTATGACTCTAAATGTACAATATATGCAAGTGTTCAAACACCTCAACACAATTTTTTTATATTTACAAATATCTGTCTATGGATGACCTTTTTATGATGAGCTGATCTTTGTAACGTCTCCAGTTAAATGCACTATGTTCTGATTCACATACTGTTTAAGTCTATGGAACATTGAAAACTGTGCCAAATTCTACTTCATACCAATAAAATATATCACATTTTTTTCTAACTGCATTCTTGGCAGAATTGGAAGTCCAAGTGTAATGCACTGTAGAATAACTCCGAGAAGGTTAAAAAGGACCTTGTGTGTCTAGTGGCAATTGCAGCTGCTTCAGATATGATCCAAGGTGACCTGTGGTACACTAGAGTTCATCTATACTGTAATACTGCCACATGTGGCAGTAAAATGTCTTCTTTGTTTCTGAGTATGATTTTTATCTTGCATGCCTAGATCTGCCATTACGTGTGGGGAAATTACTCTAGTTAGCTTATACTTATTTTTACTACTGTAACATTGAATATCTTCAGTTTCATCTTGTATATATTTTGATACATGCTATATTTCTTTACTTTTGATAAGCTTATGACATTAGCTAATATACAGTTCACCAGTATTATATCTTATATTGTCAGAGAATGTAGCTTTTTTGTTATTTTGCTTATTTGTACTGTATTAATGCTGCTTTTAATTATTATTCCTGTCTTTCACAGATATACTCTTTTGTTGTGCTCAGTGGAACTACCTTATCCTTAAGTACCTCAATACCTAACTAAGTAACAAATTAAAGACACACCATATGAATTGTGTTAAATCAATTTTTCTATGTAGGAGGTGAACATGTTAATCCTTGTGCTGAGTTTATAAAAAATGTTGAGACTCTAGTATAAAAATATTAAAATAATCATTGTTATGATATAAAATCTTGTTTTGCATACTAGTCCCAAGACTTGGTCATCCTTAAATGTTTTTCATATTTTCTCCCATGATTATAACCCAGTTGTTTCTTTACTATACTTTGGGAATATGACAGCTTCCATTTTCTATACAGGAGATAAAATATCTGTTTCCATCAGCAAATCACTTTTATTATATTTGCAGTGCATAGTTCACTTTATATCAGGAAATGACAACTGTCCCCAGTTTACTTAATTTCTGGAATTTTGGCATTAAACTATTAGAATGGCAAATTTATAAGACTACACTTCCTTGTACAAATGTTTAAGAACTTTCTGGAATTTTGGCTTTAAATTATTAAGTATCTTGAGTGGGTCCAATGTCCATCTTCTAGCTGGGGGGGGGGTGTTTTTTTATATACGACATACCCATTTCCCCCGCCCTGTTCCCTGTGCTTCTTGACGCCATCCAAAGGCTTCCACCTCCCTTCAAGGAGCATCATTGATAAATACCCCTCCCTATAATAGGCATGCCCATGTCTCCTTGTTGCTCTGTGAGTTACCCAAGCTAGTAATCTAGCCCAGGTCACCTGGGCCATAGTCATTGCTTTATCCCTCTATGCCACTGGAGTGGAGCAGCCTGTGGCAATTTCCTTTTAAGGACATACAAGCATTTCAGTCACATGCTTCCAAATGGCTCTGACTTTTCATTTTTTACCACTGTTTATTAAAGCATTCAGCCCATTACAGCCAGACCTCACCAGCTGTAGACATGTTTCACCTTTTTATGGGCTCTTCAGTACAGCATAAGATGGTAGTTTAACCATTAAAATCACTCAACTTTAAACAGCAAAAAAGTCACCATCCAAAAAAAAAAAAAAAAAAACTCCTAACAAACCAGAGATTTCTAAGAGTGTAATACCTTAATTCTTCTTTGATTTACTCAATACTTCTGTATTTTCCCATAGGACTCTGACAAAATGAGGTTTACAGTGGAGTCTTTGATTTATCTGGGTCATTTTGATGAATTTGTCTATTATATATTTTTCTGTGTGACCTTTTTACTTACCGATTTGTTTATTATTGGGACATTTTGCAGTTACCCTAATGTTGTGGGCATAAGGCTTTGTTTAAAGCTGAATGTTTTCAGATAATGGCAAAACTATTCACTTACACTGGACTGGTGAGACCATAAAAAAGGGTGAAACATGTCATGTGTACATCTGGTGGGGTTGGGCTGTATTGGCCTGAATGCCTTAATAAAGACTTGTTAAAATAAAAAGCCAGGGGGATTTAGAAGCCATATAGTGAAACAGTTGTATGTCATTAAGGGGTAATTTGCATATTTCCCATGGGGTTCTTGTCAAAGGAGGTTTAAGGTATTACACATACATATTTCACATAGTGAAGTCCTTGGTTTGCCACGTTATTTCTGATATTTTTGTCAATGAGGTTTTACAGTGTCACCTTTTTACTTGCTGCCATGCTCATTCTATGCTAATATTCTGCATACACCTAGTGGGGTTTGACAGTACTGCTCAGAATGCCTTAATAAAAACTTGGAAAAAATGGGACATTCAGAAGCCATGCAGCTGAGACATGTATGTCCTCAAGGGGTAAGTTGCATATTTACAATGGACCTTTATCAAAGGAAGCTTAAGAATTTTTTTTAAGTTTTTGCCTATTAGGTTTTCCAGTGTGACCTTTTTCTTTGATGTTTTGTTCATTATAGGGCAATGTTGTAGTCATCCTAATGTTATAGACATAAGGCTTTGTTTAAAGCTGAGTGTTTTCAGATAATGGGCAAACTATCCACTTGTACTGTACAGATGAAATATGTCTTGTTTACAGCTAGTGGGGTTTGGCTATATACATTACTTAATAAAAACTTGTAAAAAAAGGGGTATTCAGAAGCCATGCAACTAAGTCACTTAAATGTCCTTAACGGGTAATTTGCATATTTTCTATTGGACTGTGTAAAAGGAGGTTTAAGGTATTGCACACACAGTGAAGTCTCTGGTTTGTCATGGTCTTTTTGATATTTTTTCTTATTTTCTACTTCTTGTTTTGTGTTGTACAGATGTTGATATTTTTGTTTTATTTTTGCATATTGGAATATGAATTTCCCCAAAATTCAGTGTACATTGGATAATTTTATTTTCATTTCAACATCTTGTTAAAATAGTTGCAGAACACATTATTGAAATTTTTAAATGTACTGATGCTTCAATAATGCTTCAGTCTTATAGACAACTGGATGTCATTTAAAAGGGAAAAAAATCCTTAGGTATTGTAAGGCCAGATACCATTTTTGATGAATAGGTTGGCTCTGGGGTAGTAGCCATTTAAAGTTCTGGTCTGCTACAATTGTCACTTCTCCAGCCAAGAATCTTTGAACTCTGGCTGAGAATTTATGGTTAAGTTTGTGGTATGGAGCATGTGAACAACCTGATGATAAATAAGAACTGTATTTAGTTTGACAACATGTTATAATGAAACACTTTGTGACTCATGCATTTTAACCTGCAGCCAAAATCATAGAATCATAGGAAATACAAGGCTAATGAGTTACAAAGCCATTTACTCCTTTCTAAAACCCACCATCATGCTGTATCCCTTTCTCAAGAAGGGCCAATCAGATCAGTTCTGGAGTAAATTTATATCCAGGTTTAATATGAAAGGTAATGGGGTGCAAATTAAGTTAACTTGCAGAGAAAGTTTATTCCAGAGGTTGGGTAGGCATTAGGAAATACATTTGTTTTTCCAGTGCATCTTATGTATACTCTGAGGAAGATTTATGTCACTAGTTCTGGTATTAGTGGAGCTATTTGACTTGCAAAGATACAGGCGACCAAGGAAGACGGGGTTCCTAGTGGCCTGGAATGCAAGATATAGTTCACCATACAAAAGCTTATAAGAAACTAAGTAAATGGATAGCACTTCAAGCCTTTCCTGGTAGCTCAGGGTCTTATAGGTTCATAGGTAGGTACTAGGCTATCTGCCCAAAGGCATTTATAAGCCTAGCTGGAATTGTGTTGGCTTTCGCCTCCCCCTTAGATTAGTTCCCTGTGCCTCTGTCCAGCAGAGCCATTGAAGTGATCCCCGGGGTAAACTTTCTATTTCCCATCCACTTATCAAGGTTTCTCTTGAAGAGTGTTAGCGAGGAGCTCTGCCTAATGTAGATTGGAATCTTGTTCCAGAGCATGGGAAGTCTCTGGGACAAGAATCTATCCCTCCATCTTGTCCTATTTATTGTTGTGGTGAGGTTTAGATCCCCAGAGCATAGATCATCTCTGAGTAGATGGTATGCAACTGAGTACAGCTGGAGTTTCTTCAGTTGAGCTGCATAAGGCATCTGTTGGAGGCCAGTGATCCTCTTGGTGAGGTACTTCTGTGGTCTTTGCATCTGTTGCAGATGTCTTGTAAGGTACATCCAAATTGGGGCGTTGAACTCTATGATGGGTCTGATGAGTGATGCATAGACGGGCACAATGAACTCTTTTGATCTGGATGCAAACCCATTTGTGATTAGGTGGGCCACATAGAAGGATTTTCTAATCAGTTTGACAATGTGATTATCAAAGGAGAGATTACTATCTATTTGGGTCCCCAGATCCCTTATTACATCTTCCGTATTTTGGGGGCTACCAGCTATGTGGTAGTTTGTGGGTACTTTGTTTTTTCCAAAGGGGATGACTATGCACTTTTTGGCATTTAGCTTGAGGCCATGGTTTTGACACCAGGTATCTGTCTCAGTGAGACCCTTTTGGAGTATCTCTGTGTCAGCTGCAGAGTCAATTATAGCCCCTAATTTACAGTTGTCTGTGAACTTGGTCAGCCATAGATGTCCTGTACTTGCCTGTACCTCTGAGAAGTATATGGTGAACAGGTGGGGTCCTAGGACTGAGCCCTGGGGAATGCCACTTGTAACATGTTTAGAGTCAGACCTAGCTCCTGCAACTCTTACCATGTGGGTTCTGTCCGTGAGCCAGTTGGCAACCCATCTCATGACGTAGGGGTTTATGTTCAGGCTGGTGAGCTTGTCTATAATACCAAAATGGGGAATGGTGTTGAAGGCCTTTGCGAGGTCTAGGTAGGCTGTGAAGACCACCTTTCCCTTGTCTATAGCCTTGGTAACTGTCTCAAAAAAGTCCACCAGGTTTAGGAGGCATGATCTGCCCTTAACAAAGCTGAACTGGGTAGGGCCCAGTGTTTGGAGGTTCCCAATGTGTCTGTTAATGAGATCCATGATGATGCGCTACATAGCCTTGCAGAATAAGCTAGTCAGGCTTATAGGATGATAGTCCCAGGGTCTGTTGTGGCTCCACCTTTGTGGAGTGGAATAACCGTTGCTGTGCACCACTCTATGAGCACGTAGCCGGTGGAGAGACTTAGTTTGAACAGTGTGTTTAGGTGAGGGGTTAGTTCATCTTTGAGCTCGTGTAGGATGCAGCCTGGAACACCATTCAGTCCCATTGATGTTGTGTTTTGGGCTTCGGAGAGGGCTGTTTTAACCTGAGTGTCTGTGATTTCAGGGGCACTACATTCTTCTGGTATGGTTATGGGCCCTTTTGGGGGTGAGAGGGGGTGAAGTTTGCACTGAACCTGTCTGCTAGGATGTTGGCGATATCAGTTGGTTCAGTGTATTTTTTGTCATTGTGCACTAACTCTGAGCAGATCTGAGAATTGCCACGTAGATTCTTGACATAGCTAAAGAATGCCTTGTGGTTATCTTTGGAGTCCTTGGCAATTTTTCTTTTGATGCTAGCCTTGGATGATTTTATGAGGGATCATAGTTTCTTGCTGATACCTATCAGGGATGTCTTACCTTCTTGGGATTTTACTCTATTCTGTACTAGTTTCCTCCTTCTATTGTATAGCTTGTTTGTGGCAGGGATCCACCAGACTGGTTTCCTTTTCTTGGAGGAGTGAGTCTTGGTTTTGTTTGGGATAACATGATCCATGCATTCTTGTAGGTGCCCGTAGAGTGCATTAGTAAAGGATTTTGTAGCTTGGGCAGCATTATCCTTTAGCATGGGGGCTTTGGAACTTTCCATCTTGGTCTTACGTAATGTGAAGTTTGCTTTTGAAAAGTTTTTCACGGTGGTTTCTTTGACCGGAGATAGGGCCAGAATGTGGATATCCGGAGCTGGGGGTGTTGACCAGTTGATCCAGGGTGTTTGAGTTTATAAATCCTAGGAAATATTGGGCAAGGGAATTAGTACTTGAGTAGATCTCCCAGTTAATGTTTGGGCAATTGAAATCACCCAATATCAGGGTGTTTGGTAAGACCTTTATGTTTCCTAGTGTTTCCAGAAATGCGGAATGGGGGTCCTGGGACATGGTGGGTGATCTGTATTAAGCTACAATTTGAATTGCAGTTTTGCCCATTGTTAGTTGCACGTGGATGATCTCTGAAGCATCGTGCTGTGCCACTAACCTAGAGGTGTGGGTATCCTTGATGAATATGGATACGCCCCCACCTTTTGTATTTCGGTCCGGGTTTTGTGGCCGAAATGTATGGTATGAGTTGTAGCCTGGAATTTCTGGGGTGCTCTCTGAAGCCTTAAACTAGGTTTCTGTTACTGCACATATATCAATTTTCTCTATACTGAGGAGTGCCTCAAGTGCGTACATTCTGAGGTTTAGACTTCTGGCATTGAGCATTATTACCCTCATTTTTTTGTTACTTGTGCTATTTATGGCAGTGGGTTTGTCTTTTGAGCCTTGCCTAAAAAAGGCACTATGGGGGTGGCAAGAGCCTTGACCAGTATTCGAAAGCCTAAGGGTGACAGGTGCAAGCCATCTCTAGCGAAGCAGCGTGGCTTGTCGAGCAAGTCATCCCAGGCTGACAGACACTGGATCCCCTTTGAATGACACCAGAAGCTTAGCCAATTGTTGAAATGGATATTTTTTTCTTTATATTGTGGTATCATTCTTGGTGAGGGCAGGATGCTACTCAAGGTCAGGGTCATACCAGCCTGGGCTACATGATCAGAGAGCTCTTCCAGGTGTCTTTTCATGTAGACCAGGGAGGTATGGCTCAGGTCATTCACACCAACATGGACAATGACAGAGTCGTATTTGTACTTGTTTTTGGAGTGACCTGAGTGCTTGTGTTATGTGGTGGATCCTGGCACCCGACAGGCAGCTAACAATAACCTTTTCCTTGTTCAGCCTAGTGAGTGGGATGTCAGTGTGCCTGACTATAGAGTCACCTATTTCTAGTGTGTTGGGTATGTTATTTTGCCTTAAGGGCTGTGATTGCATGACACTCTGGTTTTTGTGAAGTATGTGTTTCATGGTTTGTGTTGGGGGGGGTGGAGGTTGCTTGGGTGTCTGCTTTGGAGGTCTCTGTTGCTTTTGCAGATTTTTATTTAGAGCCTCTGAATATGTTTTCATGTATTTATGCGTGTTTTTTGCCGGTGCTGGTTTCATAGGTCTATGCGAGACTGGTGGTGTGATGCAAGTAGTTCCCTTCTCCTCTTGACTGTCTGGTCCAGTCTTGGGTTGAGAGAGCTTAGCATCCAGTTTGGCTGTATAATTGCATCTCTCACATGTATTAGTGTTTGGTGGTAGGAGGAGATGAATTTCTGTGTACATGAGGCAGTTGTAATACTGTCTCAAAATGCCCAGATTCACCAGTTGGACCAGAGAGTACACCTGAAACTGCCCTTTGGACATGCCTGGATAGGTACAGTGAACTGTTTTACTGATTGGCTGGTAAGGTCGAATAGAGAGCCTTGTCCTTCTCTATAGTATAGGGGGGTCTAGTGCTAAGGTTTATTAGTGCTTGCTATGAGTTTTGAGCAAGTGCTGGGCTGAGAAGTGAATGGTTTGAGTGCTTAAGTTGAACGTTTGTCTAATTCCAAGGGAAAAATTGAAGAGTAGACTTTGTGGAGCCAGGAATAGTTATACCCTAGCTGACTGGCACTGCCTGGTGTGCAAAACCACACCAATGTGGTTATTATAGCAGGGAAATGAAAGAGATAGAAATTAGCCCAAAATGGCCAACGATCTTCTTGGTTAGGAACTTCTGGGATCTTTCCAGTTACTTAATAAGTCTAGAAAGATACAAACCAAAGGGGATATTGTGGTCAATAATTGTTATGCTTAGGGCCACATAAAGAGAGACAATAACTTCTATTGCTCTGGATGATGAGCCTTTAGATATTAGTTGTGTTAAACACAAGACTTTTTCTTATTACTGTTGCTGCACAGTGGTCAGAGAAGAAGGAATTATCAAACCAGGCTCCAAGATCCTTGGCTATAGTATCATTTTTAAGTGTGTTGTCGCCTCACAGTTAGATGTTGCACGTTTGATTCTCAGTTAGAGCGTCTTCTGTGTGTCGACATGCGTGAATGGGTGTTCCTTCATTGAAGGTTGTGCATTAGGCCCGGCAAGCCAGCACGTAAAAATCTACTACCAATCATTAGCGGACCGGAGTTCTGCTGTGGCGACCCCTAACCAGGAAAAGCCGAAAAACTTTTTATTGGCTATACGTGTAAACTGAGGGAGAGTTTTATTTACTAAGTGTGACAATATTTCACCTTTTCACTTTTAATTTTAGCCCTTTTTCTTTTTGCCACTTATTTATGAAGGTTAGTTCCTGCTGTAATGAATAGGTATCAGATGGAGATTTGACATAATGCCCAGTTTGCAGTCATCTGATAACTTATTTACTGAAGGTCTTAATTCTTGGTCTGGAGACAGGAGAAGCAGATGCTGAAAAGGAGGTGTCCCAGTACTGAGCGCTTAATCTTGAGGTTTTCGGTCTTAGCTTAGGTATTAAAGGTTGCATTTGCAAGGACTAATGTGATTAAAAACAAGATTATCACCTGAACAATATAGTCGCCCATGTTTGCTGTATCAAATACAAATCTCTGTCTGGTAAACTGCTGAACTTTCCCAGGAATGTGAACATGCTGCTACCCTTTAGTTTGCTTTCTGCCTCTGTAACATTTTGAACTGTTAATGCCCTATGAAAACTATAACAATGCACTGATGTCTGTCATTTTATGCGTAAATGCCCTGGTTCACTTAAACAAACTGTAAATGTTCATACCACTTCCCTGTTCCTTCATACATATAGTCTCATGAAAACTAATAAAACTGTGAGCTCTGAATTGTATTCTATGAATGAAGCCTTATTAGAACAACAAACGTTTCTTGGGATTTTGTAGCTTAGATGATTATGGTTCACTGACAACAGACAAAGTTTGAAAAACCTTTGTTAAATTGTAAAGAATAGTTTGCAACATTAGAAGCAAGCACTTTGGATCTGTACTTCAAATCCAAAATATATATTTGTCAACCCATTTCTGGAGCCACTGTGGAAGTGTGTTTTACAGCCCACAAGACGACTAAAAATATGTATATAAAAATATATTACTCTTCCCAATATATGAATCTACCCCCCTCCAGGTTTACTTGACCTGAGGAAGAAAATCAAGTCAGTGTTTTCAGTGTTTTTCCTTAATAAATTATATAATGGAACAACCTGCAGTCCTGACAGCCTTTCTTCAGAAAGTCTGTCCCCTATGAATATTTTGTCAGACCTAGTGGCCTACTTTCTTTTCCAACAGTTTTCCTTGCACATTTCAAAATAAATAAAACAAACATTAAAACTAATAACAATAAAAAACAGAAAAGAAACTCAGTAAAAAGAAAGATGTGTAGAAGGATAAAGCCCTGACTGAGACTCAGATGACCAAGGGTTGATTGGCAGTCCTGGCACTGGACACTGGTGGGGAAGTTTGGCAGCGAATGTATGATACCAGGACACCCACTCTGCGTGAAGATATTCTGAAGTTTGTAATGCTGCTACTCTAAATGTGTGCCAGTGTCTAGCATGTAGTGTCAATCAGGGATCTGTGTTTTGTTTTGCCAAGCTTGTGATGGTAGCCTCTGCAGCTCATGACCCAAACCATATACACAGTGTGGAGGAGGTTCATAGGTTCATAGGTAGGTACTAGGCTATCGGCCCTGGGGCCCATACAAGCCCAGCCAAAAAGGTACCCTGGCTTTTGCCACCCAAGAAAATTATTTTCCTGTGCCACTGTTGAGCAGAGCCGCAGAGGTGATCCCTGGGGTGAATTTCCTATTTCTCATTCAATCATCAAGACTTTTCTTGAAGAGTGCTAATGAGGAGCTTTGTTTGATATAGATAGGTAGTTTATTCCAGAGTATGGGAAGTCTCTGGGACAGGAATCTATCCCTCCGGCATGTTCTGTTTATTGTGGTGACAAGGTTTAGGTCCCTAGAGTGTGTAGCTCGGAGGGATTGGGATTTCTTTAAGTGGAGCATGTCCAACAGCTCTGGGTTTGACATAGCTTTGTATGTTAGGCAGAGATCACCTCTGAGTAGGCGATATGAGACGGTCTGCGTAGGGCATCTGTTTGAGGCCGGTAATCCTCTTTGTGAGGTATTTCTGCAGCCTTTCCAGTTGTTGTAGATGTCTTCTGAGATACATACCAAAAGGGGCGTTGTACTCTATAATGGGTCTAATGAGTGATGAGTAGAGGGGGAACAATGACCTCTTTTTTTCTGGATGAGAAACCTTTTGTGATGAGGTGTGCCATGCAGAAGGATTTCCTGACTACTGTGGCAATGTGATTATCAAAGGAGAGATTACTGTCCACCTGTGTCCCAAGGTCTCTTATCACACTTTCGGTGTTAAGTATACTACCGCCTATGCTGTAGTTCATGCATACAGAGTTTTTACCAAAGGGGATGACAATGCACTTTTTGGCATTGAGCTTGAGGCCATGGCTTTGACAGCAGGCATCTGTCTCAGTGAGGCCCTTTTGTAGGATGTCCACATCATTAGGAGTTTCGATTATGGCTCCTAGTTTGCAGTCATCTGTGAACTTTGTTAGCCAAAGACCTTCTGTGTTAGCCTGTACTTCAGAGAAGTAGATACCAAACAGGAGAGGACCCAGGACTGAACCCTGTGGTACTCCACTTGTCACTGGTCCAAAGTCGGATTTGGAGTCTGCTACTTTCACAGTGTGGATTCTGTCAGTGAGCCAGTTGGCAACCCATCTTGTGACATCGGGATTTATACCTAGTTTAGTGAGTTTATCTATAATTCCAGAGTGGGGGATGGTGTCAAAAGCCTTGGCAAGATCTAGATAGGCTGTGTGAACCACCTTACCCTTGTCTACGGCTTTGGTGACTGCTTCAAAGAAGTCTATCAGGTTTAGGAGACATGATCTGCCTTTTACAAACCTGAACTGGGTGGGATCCAGAATTTGTAGATTACCAATGTCTTTGTTTATAAGTTCCATGATGATACATTCCATGGCCTTGCAGACCAGGCTGGTCAGGCTAATGGGGAGGTAGTTCCCGGGGTCCGTGGTGGCTCCCCCCTTGTGGAGTGGGATAACCATTGCTGTGCACCATTCAGCAGGCACAAAGCCTGAGGTGAGGCTATGATTGAACATGGTACTTAGGTGGGGTGCCAGGTCATTCTGTAGTTCGTGTAGCATGCAGCCTGGGATGTTGTCTGGTCCCATGGATGCTGTGTTCTTGGCTTTGGAGAGTGTGGTTTTTACCTGTGC
The DNA here is from genome assembly GCF_019279795.1 of Protopterus annectens. Classification (NCBI taxonomy): domain Eukaryota; kingdom Metazoa; phylum Chordata; order Ceratodontiformes; family Protopteridae; genus Protopterus; species Protopterus annectens. The sequence goes on from NC_056731.1 coordinate 1,615,386,930, forward strand.
AGCCGTGATTACAGGAACTTTGCATTCTTTCAGTATAGAGATGGGCTCTTTAGTGGGTGAGAGGGTGGGTAAATTTAGCACTGAACCTATCTGCCAGGATGTTGGCAATATCAGTTGGGTCTGTATATTTAGTGCCATTGTGCTGTAACTCAGAGCAGATCTGAGTGTTACCATTCAGATTCTTGACATAGCTATAGAATGCTTTGTGGTTGTCTTTAGAATCAGTAGCAATTTTGTTTTCGTAACTAGCTTTGGAGAATTTTATCAGGGATCACAGCTTCTTACTGAGGCTGAACAGGGAGCTCCTCCACTCGTGGGATTTTACTCTCTTTTCCAAGAGTTTCTTCCTTCTGTTGTACAGTTTGTTTATGGCAGGGGACCACCAGATTGGCTTCCTTTTTTTGGAGGATAGCGTCTTGGTTCTGTTTGATATAACACGATACCTGCACTCATGTAAGTGCTTATAAAGTGCAATTGTGTAGGATTCAGTAGTCATAACTGTATTGTCCATCTGCATGGGTGCCATGAAGTTCACCATTTCTGTCTTAAAAAGCATGAAGTTGGCTTTGGAGAAATTTTTTACCATGGTTTCCTTAATGGGGGTGGAGGCAGGATGTGGATATCTAGGGTAATTAGCTTATGGTCGAATCAGACCAATGAGGCATTGACTTCAGGTGTGGAACACCGGTCACTCATATTGTTAATGACTAGATCTAGGATATTGTTGCCCCTGTTGGGGGTGTGGATAAGTTGATCCAGGGCATTGGAGTTTATGAATTCCAGAAAGCGTTGAGTGAATGAGTTGGTACATGAGTAGTTTTCCCAGTTAATGGTGGGGTAGTTGAAATCGCCCAATATTAGGGTGTTTGGTTGAACCCTAATATTTTCCAGTACATCAAGAAAAGAGGATTGGGAATACTGGGGAATGGTGGGTGATCTGTAGCAAGCTACAATTTGGATTGCAGTTTTGCCCAGAGTTAGTTGCACTTGGATAACCTCGGCTGCATTATGCTGAGCAACTTGCCTGGAGGTATGGATATCCTTAATGAATATGGATACACCTCTGCCTTTGGTATTCCGGTCCAGGTTACATGGCCAAAAAGTGTGGTATGGGTTATAACCAGGGATCAGTCACTGCACAGATATCGATGTTCTCCATTTTAAGGAGTGCCTTGAGTGAGTGCATTTTGAGATTTAGACTTCTGGCATCGAGTAACATCACCCTCAGTTTTTGCTTGCCTGTTCCTGTTACGATGGTGAATTTGTCATTTGAACCTTGCCTAAAAAGGCATTATAGGGGTGGCAAGAACCTTAGCCAGTATCCAGAATCCCAGGGGTGACAAGTGCAGGCCATCTCTGGCAAAGCATTGTGGTCTGTCGACCATGTCATCCCAGGCAGATAGATACTGGATCCATTTAGATTGGCACCAGAAGCTTAGCCAATTCTTGAAGTCAATCATTTTGTCCTTGTACTGTGGCATCATTCTGGGTGATGGCAGAATGCTACTCAGGGCTAGGGTCATACCTGCCTGGGCTACAAGATCGGAGAGCTCTTCCATGTCTCTTTTCATGTAGTCCAGGGAGGTACGTCTCAGGTATTTCAGGTCCCCTCAATTAGCTGGGTGCATGTAGTTGCCAGGAGAGGAGCTAAGTTCTATTACAAATGCCCCTGATCTTTTCTTGTTAATGATGCAATTTCAAGATCTGAGGCTGTTGAGACATTCTCTGGCTTTGGGACATTTAGAGTGTATCCTGAAATGCAGACAGAGCCATTTGTGTGTGTGTGTGTGTGTGTGTGTGTGTGTGTGTGTGTGTGTGTGTGTGTGTGTGTGTGTGTGTGTGTGTGTGTGGGAGGGTTATAAGAAGACCATTTGTTCACAAGGGCCAAGAAGTGCTTCACCCTTGGAACAAGAAAGATGAAGACAGGAAGAGACGGGCAGACACCACCTTCCTGGCTGCCTTGGTAGTGGATCCTCTGGTCATTTCTTGCCCAGCCAGTGAAGGCCATTGTTAACTATGAAGGAAATGGACTCAAGACCTATGGTTGCATGTGGTGGTGGGGGGGCTAATAGTCAACAGACAGGGAGGCAAAGAACATATTTGCATACATTTGACTGATTTTTTACACACACACATATATGATTCCCCTTCAGAAGGTCGAATGGCTGAAATCTCGAAGAGCATATGGCTTTGAATTTCAGAAGCTCGACCTTTTGAAAGGGAAGTAAAAAAACAAAACACAAAACAATGTTTCTGCAGGGTGGCAAGCACCCCTGCACACCCCCTGCTACTTATTTAGTCCAACTCTGAGATCGCACTACAGTGCAGAAAGGGAAATCTCCCATTCTGCGCTGTATGCCAATCCCCATTCAGAAGGTCGAGCTTCTGAAATTTCAGGAATATGGTCTTGACCATATGCATTTTGAGACTTCAGCCATTCTACCTTCTGAAGGGGAACCACACACACACACACACACAAACACACACACACACACACACACACACACACACACACACACACATATATATATATATATATATATATATATATAGATCACCTTTAATACACCGAACGTGCAGTACACCGACAACAAAGATTCCACGACCAGTTCACTGACAATGTATTATGCCGACACTACACATTACCGACAGCTGATTGGCCGACAATGATCAGAGCAGCGTGCAAACAGCAGTCATGACGTGTAAAAGTAGAGGTGTACCATCTACATCATCCAAGAACCATGACGCCTAAAAAGCGCAGGATGTTACAAAGACATAGTCAGTTTCAGCAGGTAATTTTGAATAGAGCTGAATATACATCTATGGAGTTCATTCAGAGCATAGCTCGATTATTAAAAATATAATGTGGAGAGGTGACGTGCATTCCACAGAATGGGTATAAAGTTATTTGGTGAGTGCACTGCTTCAGCATTCTTTTGTGCCTTGTATTATTCACCTACATTAACTGCTGTTTAACGCTCAGTAATTTTAATGTAATGTATACACTATGCGGTAGATTTTGTTTCTCGTTCAGAAATGAGGACCACCTAGTATAGCTGGTACGCATTTCTATTGGAGGAAGCTGTTCTCGCATTTAACGCCTCTGGGGCTTGGATATGTTGGAATATATTTGATTTGTTCTCCACTCATTATTTTGGACTTGTTAGTGTGATTTGAACTCGTTGTTGAGATATGTCATGCGGGATCACTGCTTTCTGTTAGTTAGAAATGGTACTTTAATGCGGGTTTGTGTGCAACTGCTGTGTTCCTCATTCTCATATGGATAGTTACACACATTCATTTGTCGGTGATTTCAACGTCGGTGTATGGTATTTCGGTGTACTGCACTGTCGGTGATATGGACTGTCGGTGAAGTGGTCGTGGGATCTTTGTTGTCGATGTATTGAATGTTCGGTGTATTAAAGGTGGTCCATATATATTTACATATGGTTACTGTTCATATTATTGGCCTTTGGGTTTAATTATACACTGGATTATTACACCTGATTTATCAAATTTCACTTCATCGAGCAGTTGCAGCACTGAGTGGTGGACTTGCCCCCTCTGCAGGATCAAAATGATGATGACATTACAGAGTTTCAATTATTCAGAGTTTGATAGGGAAGGACGTCCTATTATCTTTATAGGGAAGGACTTCCTATTATCTATATTATTCCTACTTGTGTCTTTGGACTGTGGCACTCTCTCTTCCCTTTGTCCTGATCTCTAATACCCCCCTACTCCCTTCCTTGTCTGATCTCCTATTCCTCCTCTACTCACTCCGTTCATCCTGTATAGTGTTGTATATACCTTATTGTTTTCCTAATTCCTGCTCCTGTCCCCCTCCCTCCCTCTACTGACGTCTTAATATGCATCTTCCCATAATGCACTGCAGCCTTTAAAGCCCTATGTGTGCTGTTTTTCTCACCATCTTAGTTTGTTCACTCTCTCCTGCCCTGGAAAAGTGCCCCTGGTGTGCAGCTGGCCATCATCCGGTAAGCGTTATCTACATTACAATTTCTGTTTGAGTGCTGACCTTAGTTCTTGACTGTGAAAGTATTACATTTAATGCAGAGCTGTTGAATTATTTGAATCCTTATGGTTGTACTTATTGTTCCATGGTATCTATCTGGTTATTACTTGGATACTTTAGATTTTCACTTAAACCCCTCACAAGTGAACTGTGTACTTTATTACAGGCTATAGTAGGTGTAGTACATTAGAGCTGGTTAATCATAGTGCTGAAGTAAACTGGTGATGCATACAGGCTTCCTAGTTGTCTAACTGCTAATATCTACTTAAAGACTTGGTGAATGCCTCATCCTAGATTTGTGCATGTAACTGGGTTCTGTATCTGACTATAGCGGTCTCAATAAGTTGCATTATTTGGCGGTTACAATAATCCATTTGAAACCTTGATTGCCCTCTTGGCTTTAAATGCTGCTCGCATTGTCCTAATCTCTTTTATTGCCAACCATCCATGATTTTAGCTTTGGGTAGGGGTGTAGTTGTAATATTCCATTATCTGTCTCCACATGGCCAGATTGGCATCCTTATTCTACATGCTTTTAACTTCCGCTGCATTGTTGCTAGTCTGTAATGGCTTTTTTAATGATTTCTGAACAGATGCAAACTGTATCACTCCCAACTCTGCCCCCACGTGGCTGAATGGCATCCTTTTTCTACTGCTGCTATCAGCCTTTTTTCTCTGCCTTGTGACCAGGTGCTACAAACCGGGTTTACACGCTAACCTGGTGTCCTTTTTACTGCTGCTATCAGCTTTCTTCTCTGCCTTGTGACCGGGTTTACAAGCAAACCTATCTGTCTGCATTTCTCTGCCCTGCAATGACCTAACAACAGCACAAGTCTGAAACGCATTGCCATTTTAAGCTAGTTTAACCTGTATTTCAGTAAAAGGTTATTACACTACTCTGTGGTGGCTCTGTTCTTGTTTATATTTACTCAACATTTCACTTGTGTATGGAGATAGCAAGTCCCATTAGTTGTACTTAATTTTTAGCTTTATTTTTACCATTTATTGGCCAAAGCATGACTACAAATATGTTATAATATGTCCCTATTTTCTCTGTTCTTAGCTGCCATTTTTAAAACAAATTGCTGCTTGAATGTCTGTCTACATGCATAGCTTCCCTTGCTGAAACTGCTGTTTATTTTGTTCATCTATATATTCTCTTGTCTGCATATCACTTCTAGACATGTTACTGAATAGTGCTGTTTGTCATTTTTCATCTCCTGCTCATGGTAATGTGTCTTGTTTATAGGCAATTATTTTTTTTTTATTTTTTTTTTTGTTATTGCTTCAAAAAGTGTGTTCTTACGAAAAGGCTCATTGATTTGTATTGCTTTTTGTAGTGCATTGTACTGCATTTAAATGCCCTTTATATTACTGTTGCACAAACATCTCCCTGCATATTTTTCCCCTGCTAATCAGTTCTTTCCCTAGGCCTCACGTGCATGCTACACACTCACCTGAAACAGCCCCACAGCCCAACCTACACACTCTACACACTCCCATATTCAACCCCCTTCTAACTCACACACATTATTGCCAGCCTTCACTCTCAATGTTTTACTAGTGCCTCAATCTCTCTCTCTTCTTTTTTTTATAGGTTAGGACTGATTTCTATTCTCAAGTTCACTGGCTTACCCCGCTGAAAACTAACAGTACCCTGGACCTAATATTGATGACTGCCTCACTCTATTCATCCTGGATTTAATACTCTAGAGTATGTCCTATGAATGCTTCACCTTCTGTGCCTTACAAACACTGTTTTTGTATTCCTTATTTTTATTGCCCTGCTAACTGCCTCCTGCACATTATCGGGCTGCTCCCCAGTATCTCCATCTTCTACCTGCTCTGCTGTTCTCCCTCCTTCCCTTAACCAGACATTTCTTGCTCTTAGAGACCCTATTTCTCTATGCTCCTTATCTCTACCTGCCCCTCTCCTTAGCCTGCCATTTCTGCAGTACTTTTTTCCTGCTAACCTCTGCCACTGTTTGGTCTTTATTCCTGTGGCTAGTTCTCATTCTTCCTGCCATCTATCCTGTTCCAGTCTCTCTCCCCTGTGTCGGCTCTCTATTTTTCCTCTTCCAGATACCCCTGGTTCCTCTTACATTTCACCTGTAAGCTCTCCTGATAGTTTTTTGTGGGTTCTGTAGCTCCTGTCGGTGGGCCCCACTCCATTCACTCCACTCACTTTGCTCCTCTACCCTACCCCCATTCCCAACCACCCCATTACAATTTCATTTATAGTTACCTGTCCCTCCCCTTCCTGTCCTCAACATCGATCCACACTCCACTTCCTGTCTGCCTCTACTCCCTCCCCTTCTGACATTATCTAACCACTAACACCTCTCCTTTCTACTCAAACTTCCCACCTCTTACGCTATCACTACTTATTCTACTTCCTCTACACTCAAACCTATTTGTAAATTATAACTCACTCTTTTACTCATAACCTAATTTACCATGCTCCTTCTATTCCTCTATTTACCAGTCCTAACACTACTCACAAACCTTACCTGCTATCATGTACACCTTTCCCGCCCTCATCTAATCTCTCCTACCACATCTAGCATCAAATCTTTCTCTCCCTCCTACCCCATCTTAATCTCCCCATCTCTCTTCAACCTCACCTTTCACTGCTATCACAAACTCATTATACTTAACATCTACCCCCCCCCTATATACCCAAGTCAAAACTCCACCACCAGTTTTTCATCAGTAATACACTCTAACACAGTCCCCAGCAACTTACTTCTCGCTGGTGACATTCATCCTAATCCTGGCCCACACTGCCACACCCTAAACCTTACAGCCCAAAACAGCCTCTACTCTCCTACATCATCCCACTACCCACTCCCTGCTCAATCTCCCTTAAAACAAACCTCACAGAACAAACACCTTTCTATCTATGCACTGAATATGCGAAGCCTCACAAACAAAATCATTGAACTACATGCTTGGATAGCTCAAAACACCCCACATATCCTTGCCCTATCAGAAACCTGGCTAAAATCACACGTAACTAATGAAGAAATATTGCCACCTGGTTACAACATCTATTGCTCTGATAGACTCAACAAAAAGGGCATTGGTGTTGCCATTCTCCACTCAAACAGACGAAACCTCTCAACCATCAGCATACCTAATCCTGATTTCCACCCAGCCGAACTCATTATCCTTAACTGCCATCTAAACCCCCATAAGACATTTGTCATTGTCTCCATTTATATTCCCCCTGGAAATAACATTCCCATCCTAGAATCCATCCTGTCTTGGTTATATCTCAACTGACCCTATGAAACTATAATTTTAGGTGACGTTAACATAGACTGGTCCAAACTTTCCACTAACTCCCCACTGACCTCCATCAACCTCTATGGATTCCACCAACTGATATCATCCCCTACTTACCTTCACAACACCTCTTCCTTTTCCACCATTGACTGGATACTCACTAACTCTCCAAACCTTTACCACAACCCAACTACCTTACCAGACTCTTTGAGTGACCACCTTCCTACTAGCATACTTCACCACTCTCCACAAGCAAACAAACCCCACTCCTACAGAGACTGTCATAGCTTACATAACTTTAAACCACCTGAATTCAGCTCTATCCTCTCTAATATCAACTGGTCCATCCTTAAACATCTGCCTCTGAATGATGCTGTTCACAAATTTAATAGCACATTTCTAGATATTCTCAAATCCCTAACCCCTACAAGACGCATTAGAATCAAGACTAATTTTGCCCCATGGCTCTCTAAGGAAACTAAATCACTCATGCAAAACCATGACAAAACCTGGAAAACCTGGACAAAGACTAAACAAGCCTCCCTTCTTCTTAAATACAAACAACTTTGAAATCTTGTCAAAAGACATGTCTGTAAAGACAAAAAGTCTTATTATACCTCTCCCCAGAATAATTGTAAAACACAACCGCAGAAATTCTGGTCCACCTTAAAGACAATCCTCAATCCAGGTTGCCCTTCAAACTCCTCTCCTTACCCAAACAATAGCCCACTAGAAACTGCTACCCTTCTTAATAGACACTTCATCGAAACTGTCCAGAAACTTACTCCCACAAACCACTACACAAACACCACCTATGTCCCTCCCAAGCCTCTAAACAGTAATCTCTTCTCCTTAAAACCAGTCCCAACCTCATATATAAAGTCACTCCTGCTAAAACTAAAACCTTGCTCTCCCTCCTCTGACAACCTACCACCCACTTTCCTCAAACTAGCTGCTGAATCCATTGCTTATCCAGTATCTATCTTGATAAATAGATCTATCCAAGAATCCACAGTGCTAGATATTTGGAAATCCTTCTATACCACTCCATTGCATAAAGGGGGAAACTCTACAGAACCTTCAAACTATTGCCCAATTGCCATCCTCTCTCCTCTTTCCAAACTTATGGAATAATATGTACACTCTCAACTCCTTCACTATCTCCTCCAACAGAACCTCCTCCCACCCTCCCAACATGGCTTCCGCCGTAACCACAGCACCTCTACAGCTCTCCTGTCATTTATACACACAACAGACGAAGCTCAAGACAAAAATCTCCTAGTATCCAGCCCCTTTCTTGATCTCTCAAAAGCTTTCGACACTGTCTCTCACCCTTTACTCCTGACTAAACTATCTAACCTCTGTCTGGCTCCCTCCACCCTTACCTTCTTCTCTAGTTATTTGTCTGACAGACGGCAATCTGTTCATTGGCTCTCTGCCTGCTCACGATACCTCCCTGTAACTACTGGGGTGCCTCAAGGCTCCATCTTGGGTCCCCTCCTCTTCAACATCTTTACAAAATGATATACCTCCTCCATCAATCAGTACTAGTCCAATATGCTGATGATTCAACACTCATCTGTTCCTCCAGTAACATCTCTGATCTCTGCACACTCACCCAGGACACCTTTCTACCAGTGGAAAAATGGCTAGTTGAAAATCTACTTATCCTAAACCCTAAGAAAACCAAACTTCTGTTATTCTTCCCCAGGACATTCTCTCACCTAAAATCTAACTTTGTTATCTCATCCTCCAATAACACCAAAATACAACCTGACTCCCACACAAAACGTCTAGGAGCCATCATTGACGACGAACTTAAATTTAACCTACACATTCTACAAAGTATAAAGAAAACTCACCAAAAGCTAGGTATGCTCTACTGACACCGTAGATTCCTGACCTACGATGCCAGACTGTCCCTATCACAGGCTCTTTTTCTTCCCTCCCTTCTCTATACCACCCCAATACTAACTAATATTCAAACAACTACCCTGGCCAAACGCCAACAAACATACCACAAAATAGCAAGGTTCATCACAAATTCCCCCCACAACTCTCACCACTGCCTCTCTCTGAACTCCTTACAATGGCTAGAACTCCCACAACAACTTCTATCTCAGTTTCAAATAAACCAATCCATACTGTATAAACCATTAACCTGCCCAGCCCTGTCCTCCTTAGTGTCCACCTACATACCAACTCGCACACTTCGTACCTCTAACCAACAACTCCTCAACATCTACCAACCAAAAAAAAAATCTATTGGTAGATTACTTTATAAATCCTCCCTATCCCAGGCATGGAATAACCTTCCATCCCATTTACGCTCCATAACACACCCTTTACAATTTAAGAAAGAACTCAAACTACACTTTATGAGGACAAAAAGCTGTACTTGCCATGAATCTACATAACCTCACTACACTCTGTTGTATACACTCCAGTAAAATATATTTATATGTTTGCTTTTAAAATGCCTGAATTTTAATGAGAACATGTAATGTTTTTTTTCTCACCTGAATCACTTTGTTTTTTGAAATTGATCACTGTACTTTTTGGCTTGTTAAACTATCATGTATACTTTATTGTATGTAATTGGAGCTTTTCTCCTCGGGTCTCCACTGAAAATGGGCTCCTGGCCCAGATGGACCAACCCGGTTAACAAATGTCAATAAATAAAATAAATAAATAAATATCTGATTTAAAGCCAAATTGATAAATGATAATATGATTTAAAAAAGGAAAAAAACAAACAAACCAATATATATATATATATATATATATATATATATATATATATATATATATATATATATATATATATTTATCTTTAAGACAACTAGCTCTGTCTCACTGACTTGTAATATCTTGGAATGAAGATGAAAGCAACAAGGGATGTAATTATCAGAGGCTAGAGCACTGACTTAACCTACCTACCTGGACCTAATTCTCTATCAGGACTCTTGGTAGAGCTTGACCCTAGGTTAGTGCTGTTAAAACAAGTTAATACTGGATTTCATCATTCTACGAACCTGCAAAAAAAGAAGTAAGTAGCGTCACCAAAGGCAGAGCACATCAAAAAAGTTTTCAAGTTTTAAGTGTTTTTAAGTGGAATTGGTGGCAGAACCCTTTGTTTTTGGAGTATTCTACGAACCTATGATGCAGTCACTTGCTGTCTTTCGCCTAAGATTTTACAAGGTGATAGGGCGGTGCTTGCTATTTCAGTGATAAATCATGCATACATATATCCATCTATCCATATATATCTCTGTATCTATATCTATATCTATATCTATAGCTATATCTATATCTATATAGAACTGTCGCTTGTTCGAAATGTGCAAAGACAGGCAAAAGACTTTGAAAATGTAATTTTTGAATTTTGATGGTATTTGCATGTGCAAGATCAGGGTACGGTGGAGGCTGGGAATTTGCCCTTTCCCCACTGAAGTAAGATTTAATGCAATCACGGAGTTATGTATATATGTATATATATATATATATATATATATATATATATATATATATATATATATATATATATATATATATATATATATATATAAGTTGCAGGGGGTATGTGGGGTGTAAAAAATTGTTTATCTGTTAGTCATTTTTTTCAGTGGGTGATTTGCAATTTTATTTCAATGACTGTGTGGTTGAACGTTTGACAGAACCACATGACATATACTAATATATAGGCACACACACTCTTCATGCAAACATAAACTTAGGGCAGCACACATTGTATTTGCTTTCTTTAAGATTGTTTCTGATATTCACCATTCTCACTTCATAATACTGCATTAATAATGGGATAGTAACTCAGTTAGGAAAGGGAACAGAAAAACAGGTGAGTAAGGGGCCTTTAGAGAATCTTTCAATTGTTGTAATCCACTTAAGTAATGTTAAATAAATGATGTGAGAAACTGAAACTCAAAAGAATGCTGAACGAAGTACACAATAGGTTACCAGACAGGGCAAGCAACTAAAATGGCCCAGTTCTCCTGGCTTGACAGTCTACAAAAAGGATACTAAAGTAAAAGGGCAGGGAGGCCAAGAGCCACAGAGAGCACTAAATACTACAGAAAACAATAGATGACTGCCATAAATATTTCAAGATATTCTGCATATTGTTTTAAATAACATGATAGGGCAGCCATGGTGGTGCAGTGGTTAGCATTGCTGCCTCACAGCAAGAGGTTCTCTGGTTCGATCCTCGGCTGGGGTGCCTTCTGTGTGGAGTCTGCATGTCCTCCCTGTGGTTGCGTGGGTTTCCTCCGGGTGCTCCAGTTTCCTCCCACATCTCAAAGACATGCTGTAGGTGGATTGGACACTCTAAATTGGCCCTAGGTGTGAGTGTGTGCATGTGTATGCCTTTTGTGGAAGGTTGGGTGCCAGGCTGGCAACTCGACACTGTAAAACTCCACTGCCAATCATGAGCTGACAGGTGATCCACTGTGGCGACCCCTAACCAGGAAAAGCCGAAAGAAGAAGTTTAAATAACATGATAAGGCCCTCTGCAGCATATCTTAGCAAACCATTCCAACCTTGTTGTAAAATAATTTTATTACAGATAAGTATCTTTGCTCCATGTGTTTGCTTCTCAGTGTTAGCATTCAAACAGTGAATGGTTTAAGAAGTACATGTAGCCAATATTTGGAACTAAGTAATTGCCATTTCATAACAGCATTGAAAAGCCCAAGAAATGGATCTGGTCCTGATTTTACTCAATATAAAATGCATACTTATATCCTGATTATTTGGCCAAGACTAGAAGCAAACCAATGTGAGTAAGGCTGAGAGTTGGTAATGTATTTAATCTTGTAGTCTTGGGATCAATTCTTTTACTTTCCATTTACAAAGAATTGTAAACCATTGTCCTCCCAGTAAGAAACATGGGATTAGCTAACTAGCTGCTCCTACCTTGATAACGAATACACTGAAACCAGTGTAAATCTGCACTACTCTGCTATTTATTTGCCCTATAGTTACCCTTGGAGACCTGAACATATTCCATAGTTTAAGAGTTAATTATTTGGTCAGATAGGCTAACTGCAGAAACATGGTCAGGGCATTATGGCAACATACATTGGGAAGTGTACAGAGAGATGAATCTGCAGATAAAAAGCAGTATGTTTTAATGCATATCAGCTTGTTAATATATTTTCTAGCATTAAATATGGCTGTGCATCATAAAGCTGTAAAGAATTACTTACAATTTAAATAAGGGGAAACTTTAAAACAATGCTCATATGAGCTAATTTTGTCAGTTATGAAAAAAATAGAAAGGAAGGAATCTGAAAAACATTTGGCTGGACTTTAAAGCTCAGGAACAATCAAATCAATACCTTAAAGAATGTGAAAATATTAAAAAAATGTTCCTTTGAGCTAATTTTGTTAGTTTTGAAAAAAAGAAAGGAAGGAATCTGAACATTTCTCGCCAAGTATGCAGCACAGGAAAAATCAATTAATGCTAACCAGGCAAAAGAGTATTGCTAACCAAATACTGGCAAAATCTGAAGATGACCTTACATGGTGTTGTAAAAACTTAAAAGGGACAGGAAATTTATACTAATTCACAGCAGATTATAATATTCCTAGAAACAGAAAAGGAATGCTTATCTTTAAATGAGCTGCAGTTTAACTGCTGAGAAAACACAGTAATGTGAAAGAATATTTTCAGATGTTTCTGAATATGTTTTCATGCAATGTAATTGCAGTAGTATGTTAACTGCAAAATGTTATACCACTTTTCACTGAAGCTTGCAAGTGCTGTTTCTGTAAATGAGATGCTTGCAACAACTGTCAGCTAAGCTAATGTCTTGTCTAAGGCAGATACAAAGAACAAAATAAGAATCGATAAGGGCAGGCAGTATACACTATGTTTTAACGAAGGACTAAGAAAGAGACTGTTTGCTCTCGCTCTTTCTGTATATATATTTGTGTATGGGGGGGGGTAACCATTTGAAATGTCGCAACCTGCATGACTGAGTCAGGAAATATGGAGAATGAATGGCCAGAAAAATGGACTTGTAGATACAAAATCTGAGGTGGACATTTCTTGGAATGTTCCTTTTTCTCTAAGGTATGATGATCTTGGAATTAGTATATATAAGTTCAGGGGGTAGGGGAGCTCGCTCCCCTACAAAAAAAAAAAAAGTTTAAATGAGCAGAACAATGTTCAATATTCTCTCTTTTGTGTATTTATGGTCTTTTTTTCGGTATAATAGCATTCAGCATACTGAATCCCAACAATTTGCTAGGGAGCCATGTGTGTGACTACATATATATATATATATATATATATATATATATATATATATATATATATGGTTTACTATCATTATTTCGACTCACACTCGGTCGACCGCACTATGTTCAACAACGAAAAGTCAAACACAGCAATATCGAACTTTAAAAGCAAGCCTAGAAATGGGTTTTAACATGGGTCGAGATAGGGGCGAGGTTTGTAGTTTGGCAATAGCAGTGAACCCCTATCTCGACCCATGTTAAAACCCATTCCTAGGCTTGTTTTTAAAGTTCGATATTGCTGTGTTCGACTTTTCGTTGTCAAACATAGTGCGGTCGACAGAGTGCGAGTCGAAATTATGATCGTAAACCTATCTATCTATATATATATATACATACATATACACACACACACACACACACACACACACACACACACACACACACACACACACACACACACACACACACACACACACACACACACACACACACACACACACACACATAAACAATATATATATATATATATATATATATATATATTATATATATACATAGACATATATACACACACATATATATATATATATATATATATATATATATATATATATATATATATACATGTATGAAATTCTGACAACTATGCAATCCATCGAACAGCAATGATCAAGCGATCAAGCACAGCTTTTCAATCAGCAGACAATCTAAAGAAACCCAAAAGAAATGAACAAGCCTGCCTACACCCCATATGTGGAAAGCTATGCTCCCCACATTCCCTGATAATTATATATGCCAACTCTGAGATCACACTACAGTGGGGAAAGGGCAAATTCTCTGATCTCCACTGCATTATGATCTTACATAAAACAACTGCCAGCATGTTCGATCTGCTGATTTTCAAGTTTTCCAGGTTCAACAAGTTTCCATTTGCCAAATTGTCAGCAACAAATATCTGCAGAAGCCTGGACCACCTCCATATACATGCACACTCACACACACACACACACACACACACACACACACACACACACACACACACACACACACACACACACACACACACACACACACACACACACACACACACAAAAACAGTATTCCTTTGAAATTCCAACCACATAAAATTAAGCTGTTGGTAATATTTTTACTAGTGTCACTGCCTCTTTTTACTGGCATGCCCTCTTCCAAAAGGTGAGGGGGGACTCATGTCTTTTCTGTTTAATTTCCTGACCAGTATGTTCTAATAAATTCAGTTCATAGTCTCTATCCCAAAACATTTTGACAATTTTGTCAATAGCTTTTAGGAAATTGTCTTGGTCATGATGTATACAGGGCTGTTGGAACATCTCATAGTTTTGTGTGTAAGAGATCTACCTAGAAAAAAAATGATGATAGAAAAAAGTTTTACTTTACACTATGAAAAATTATGGCATGCATAAATATATATTTTCCAGTGTCTGCAATTTCATTCATGAGTGTCCATCAGTAAGCCTTTTACATATGAAAAGAAGTATTAGAATTAATTCTTACTATGATTGTAACTCGGTGGGTTTGGTTTACATTGCCATTTGCTCACACTGTTAAGAATTTTATATTGGCATGACCACCACAAAATTGTTCAATCGGATCAACAAACACTTGTATGCTATCAGGTCTAAAGACAACAATAATGCACTTTATAAGCATACTTTGACCTGTTCTTGTTTCAAGAAATTTTATTTTTCCGTGTTAGAACACATCGCTGAGGACTATAGAGGGGTGATTTTAAAAAACAGTTGCTAAGGAAAGAAACTTTATGGCAATTAAGAATGCAATATCCTAGACTTAATGATAGCATATGTTTTAAATGTTTTTGTAAATGTGACTGTTTCTTTAAACAAATGTTGGCTTTTTAATTTGAATTAATTGGTTAATGAGATAGTTACCGTTTGAATTTTGTATATGCACTGACATTTTAAGCATGGTTTTTATTCTGAAGAAGTCTTTCTCTAAATTCTTTAGAAATGATTTATGACTGCTGTACATTACATTCTTCCTTTATCATTCATTGAGTCACCCTGAACATCTTTCTATAAATGAAGATCTTAAGTAAAGTTCTTAAATATGTGTTTGGGGTACATATTTGTACAAAGCAAATATGTATTTCCTATGGTTGGCTTCCTATGCATAGATATGGTGATTTCATTATTGTCTTTGTGTATTGTAAAATCTAAGAACCGGCAAGTGTAAAGATTAAATAATCCGAGCAGGATACGTTAAAAATCAAATTTAAATGCAATTTTCTAACACGAGTAATGTTTTTTTAATTGAATAATTGAAATTAGAGCTCTATATAAAAGCGTTGTTAATTTAAAGCTGTTTGTCTGAGGAAGGGGAAGCATTGACTTTCCCGAAAGCGCTCATTAAATTTGATTTTTAACGTATCCTGCTCGGATTATTTCATCTTTACACTTGCCGGTTCTTTGTTTTAAACAGTTTGTTGTGTACGTGTGTTTAAGTTAATCATTTCAATTGATGGCAAGTGAAGCTGGAATGGGTTTGCAGGTGTTATTCACACAGCAGGATCCTAATGGACTTAACACAATGCTAGTTCCCTCGGAGGCAAACGCCATAGGGAACTTAACGGCATTAGTGCAGCTTTTACTTGGTTGGGTGGATAGCCTGACACAGAGAATGGATGCCCAGGTGAGTCGGAGCCCTAACATCCCCAGAAGCAATGTAGTTCAGGCGGATGGTATTAGGAGGTGTGAACCAGAACAAACACAGCCTATAACTCCACCGCAAAATGGAGATAATATTTACAATAACCAAAACGGAACTGGAATTACCATTGAGTTTAATCAGCAGCATAGGAACCAACAGGAATCTCAGGGGTCTGCGGGAGCAAATGACTCTATTCCTACTATGGCTAATTTTCTGAGTCATAAAAACTTTTTTAATAACGATGCACCAAATGTAACATCGCAAGACCATAACCCGAGGGTGAGTTCTATCAATTCCTTACTTGGTGATTTTGATTGTAAACTTTTTAAGTGCAGCAGCATATTTACAAGAATGTGTTGACAGAAGAATAATCCCTAGGGGTTTGCGCCAGTGGCGTTACCCCGTGGGATTAATTGAGAACTCAGATTTTCACCAACAACTGTTGCTACTGTTTGACAAGCAAGGAATCGAATTTTTACAGGCATTAATAAATTATTATAACCTCAAAATTAATAACTTGAAAAGTGATTTGGAATTATTGGAACACTCTATTAAAACAGACACTGAGTTCCCCAGATATAAATATGAATATGCAAGAATTTTTTCCAGCATAGAAGCCTCCTTGGAAAAACTATTAGTCACAAAAAAGAAAAAGATTAATAGAGACTTGCATGAATATTCCAATCATAAAGCTTACCCACGACCACCTATAACTATGCAGAATGCAAATAATATGCAAGTAGTTCCTAATCTGCGTCAGGAAACAGACAATGAAGAAATAAATAGTATTGGGAGCAATGAGGATGATGGTGCAAACATAGAGACACAACCATTGTGCCGTAGCGAAAGAATCAGTAACAATAACAATAATAACACTGCCCAAAATAATAGGACACTACCTTCCCAACAGGAAGGAGTTCATAGTAATCGCAGCAATAACAATACAAGCAATCCTCAGGGTTTTCAGAGGGGCCACAACACACAATACAACAACTCCAGTATGAACAGGAACCAAGGGCAGAGGAGGAATCGTCGAAACCAAAGGAGGAGATGATAATTAACATACAACAGAGGCCACAGATTTATACAAGTACCAAAGGGGATTTTAAAATATTTAACTACACAACCCTGAATATAGAACAAGACATGGTCGACTTCTTCTCAAAAGGATTATACTTTGTTCCAGACAGAAAGACTGACATAGTGAAAATTATCATGGACTTAAAAATGTTCGTGCGTAAACTTAATCTTACGGCACTCATGGGAACTAATTCTTCACTAACTAGCACCCTAAGGGTTTCTAGTTTATTTAATCCCCCACTACATGCATCTTTGAGCATATTTGAAAAAATATGCGAAATGGATTTTAGAGCTATGCATAGTAATACAACAAAGAGCAAAATGAATGTTACCAAAGAAGAGGTTGAATTCCTTGACTTATTGAATATATGTGGGATAAGAGTAATGAATCCCGATAAAGGGGGTGGCCTGGTTTTCATGGATTAGTGCGAGTATAATACATGCATGAATAAATATTTATCCACGGATGTATATTCACAAGTAAGTATTAATGAAGTCAATAGGGCCTACAACAAGATTAAGGGTCTATTAGAAGATTTATTTCTCGAAGGTACTATTGACAGGGACAATTACCACTATTTATCTATGTCAGCACCCATAATTCCTGCCCTTTTTGGTTCCCCTAAAATTCACAAAAGTCACATTGACCCCCCATTTAGACCTATAGTACACGGTAGGGGTTCAGTGACATATGCTTGCGCCAAATACATTGATCATATACTTAAGCCATTACTACAACAGGAATTGCAAATTTCCCGAGATTCTTGGAATTTCCTAGAGAATATTGACAAGTTGGAATATGATGATAGTGACATCTTTATCACAATTGATGTCAAAGATCTATATACTATTATTCCACAGGATCTAGGATTAGAATGGATCAGGGAATTTTTGCTTGGTAAAAATGTAGATGATAAAACCATATACCTGTTGGAAACATTACTAGAAATTGTTTTGGCGAATAATTTTATGATTTTTGAAGGGTGCCTATATTTGCAAAATACTGGAATGACGATGGGATCACCATGCGGTGGAAGCTTTGCAAACTGCATTATGGCCTATTGGGAAAAATCACTACTGTTTAAAAATCACCTATTCCAAGAGAATGTCAAATGGTACACCAGGTACCAAGATGACATATTTCTAATTTGGAAAGGACACAAGGAGCTTATCGAGCCATTTATAGTTGAGATTACAAAATTGACCAATTTCTTAGAATTTACATACACTGTAGGATTGGACAACATAAACTACTTAGACATAAACATAGTCAAGGATAAAACATTCAAGAGATATAAAACTACAATTTATAGAAAACCAACACATTCCAATGTTTTCTTACATTTTACTAGCAGCCAACCCTTTCACCAGAAGAGAGCAGTGGTGAAAGGACAGATAATGAGGGCCGCAAGAATGGTATCTGACGAATGGTATCTACTTGTAGGTCACTTCTTAATATTATATTATATTATATTACTTATACTATTATAGTTTTTTTTTTTTTTTTTCCTCTAAAAACAGTACCAGTAACTCCTCTGTACTATGATTGTGTATTAACTGTTGAATGTATATTTTTTTGTTTTTTTTTCTCCCCAGGAGGACTCCATTGAAAATGGGTTCATTATGGCCCAATGGACTATCCTGGTAAACCAACTGCAATAAATAAATAAATAAATAAATAAGTGATTATATCAAGGAATGTGAATTACTTAAATCTATGTTTATTAAAAGGGGTTATCCAGAGAGGCTTGTTGAAAATATTATATACGAAGTTAGCACAACAAGAACTACAGGGCATTTTAAACCATTGTTACAGAATGGTTATGCTCATGGGTTCAAAGAAAACTCTGAGTATAATAACAATGTGCCAATACAAAATATAACCCATGAGGTGAGACTTAATTTCTTATGTACATATTCTTTAGATTACACAATCATCCGTGAGATACTTAATAAGAATTGGGCCATAACAGTGGAGGACCATGGCCTAAATAAAGTTTTGGGGAATGGGCCACACATAACTTATAGAAGAGGCCAAAATTTAAAAGCATTATTGGAGAGAAAAACCCAACATAATAAAAATTCTGGAATGTACAAATGTGGAGCATGCCAAAAGTGCAAACACATTAAAACTGGTAACAAAGTAACTATAAGAGATATGATATATTATGTTAATGGTAAATATAACTGCGAAACAAAAGGGGTTATATATGTAGCATGTTGTGCATTTTGTCCTGCATATTATATAGGCAAAACAGAGAGAAAAATTAAGCAACGAATATATGAGCATCTATATTGCATTAATAGAAAAGATACAAAAAATGCTCTAGCTAAACACATTTTGGAGTATCCAACCCATAGGTTCTATTTCACTATACTTCAGCAACAGAAAAACAATTTAAGAGGGGGTCCATGGCAGATAAAGCTAGAAGTCAATGAAATCATGTGGCAGATTAGAACAATAGCCTATGTGTTACCAGGGTTGAATGAGTATGTTTCTATAAAAAGCATTCTTAAGTTAATCGCAACATGTCGGTGAAAGATTGTGGGTGGGGGTAACTTATGGATTAGCATGAATTTAGATATTCAGGGAACCTACGAGGTAAGATAATCTATTATTCAAGTACATGTAAATCAGAGCAGTGTACATAGATATGTGTCCTTTCGAATAACAGGCTAGGCAAAGTTTGTTATAAAATTATTTCAAACCCTTAGGAAATGAATGGGTGGGAAGAAAATACATGTTTCAAATAAGAGTGGCAACAACTTCAGAGGCTAAAATGCTGCGACATTGTTAGATATTGAGTAACATAAATTTTTAGTGTAAATAGAAGGGCTTGTATATTAAATGGGCATCTGCAATATTATTTTGGGCATACGAAAGAAAGCATGCTATTTATTTGTGGTTATACAAAGGTAAAAAGACATGTTTGAAAATGAATTTTAGCATAGCAATGTATTTGAATGAATTTATATGTTTTGTGTATATTGTTTGTATTAAGGTTTTTAAATGCAATTTTCTAACACGAGTAATGTTTTTTTAATTGAATAATTGGAATTAGAGCTCCATATAAAAGCGCTGTTAATTTAAAGCTGTTTGTCTGAGGAAGGGGAAGCACTGACTTTCCCGAAAGCACTCATTAAATTTGATTTTTAACGTATCCTGCTTGGATTATTTCATCTTTACACTTGCCGGTTCTTTGTTTTAAACAGTTTGTTGTGCAAGTGTGTTGAAGTATTGTAAAATCTAATAAATCCAGACTTAATGAAAATGAAACAAATCCATTAATGAATCAAAATATGGAATAGCTCCTCATTAATAACTACTAATACAATTGGAAATGCAAAGTTTTAAAATATTTTGGGATCATACTATCCACAAAAAAAGAAGGAGACATTATCCATATCAAATAATTTTATCAACAATTTAAAAAAAACCCATCAAACTAGAATATAATTTTCTTTACATTTGAGAGTAGAATAAAATTGATTATACTGATTAATATATCAACAGAATTCAGACAGTCTCTTTAATGCCAAACAAAGTTCATATTGAAAAATTAAATTAGATATTTATAACTTTCCTTTGGTAGATAAATGAGTACAGAATTGTTTTCAGATATCATATCAATTGTGAGGAAATGGAGTTGTTGGACTTCCAAATATAAAATCTTATTCTATGGCTTTTATTTTTAAAGTATTAGTTTATTAGTTAGCAACAATATAGTCTGAAAATGGAGATAATTTAAGAACATATGCATAATGACAGGAAGTTTAAAATTTTCAATGACTTCTTAAATCTCATAGATAATAAAATGCTATAGATGTTAAATAATTATATATATACTTCTGTATTCCCGCTCCCATACATTTTTTTTAACTACTATATTGAAGCTCTTTAGAAATGTCTACATAAATATCCAACCATAAAAAGATAATTTTAACCACGTCTACTAATTTGTATGCTGGGATTTATTGGCAAATCTGATTTAAATAAAATGTTGAACTTGAGACTGAATGGTTAGAAGTATTGGTTTGCTTTACTTTTTAAGAGAACCAGTATTTTGTCATTAATAATGTAAGATGCAGATATGGAGTAGACTGGGATAATTAATTACTTTTTCATGGTATTAGACAGTGCATGTTTTCAAAGATGAACATTTTAACAGAAATACATGCAAAGAGTTTTTCAGGTCTGTTGAATTATATAAAAGCATTTTAGTGGGTAAAGAAACATCCAAATCTATCTTTAATGCATTATATAAAATTGTTTTGCATATAAATTGGTTATACTGGACTCATATTAACATTTTTCACACTAAATCAATTTTCCATATTCCACTGAAATGGATATGACAGTAATTTTAGGTTCAGCTAAAGAGACTATGCCATCTCTATTTCCAAGAGTGTTCACTTGAAAAGTTATATATACAGGGCATTTCTTATTCTGCACAACTTGGGAAATACATTTTAAGGATTATATATGTGTGTATATATATATATATATATATATATATATATATATATATATATATATATATTTGGAGGTGTAAGTAATTTAATGATGAAAGCTAACTGGCAATATTTTATGACTGTGATGTATTAACACATTTTTGGCTTCAGTCATTTCCATTAAGTTTTATGGCCAGAATAAATTTAAATTAACTAAACACTTGGTCCTGTTTAATGTATCACCTCTTTCTTATATTAAAATGTTCAGCTACTGCTCTGTTGATATCTTTTAGCTGTTCATTATTAAACAAGAACCAAAAATGTGTAAAACAGTCTATTGTGTGTGAAAAGGAAATGAATAGCTTTGCTATGAGATCAAAACAAACATCTGTCAACTGCAAAGTCTGACTGAAATTGTTTTTATTATTAGAGAAATATAATGTGATATCAGAAATGCCTAAATAATATGGGCTGTGCTAAAATACATTTTTCTTTTTTTACTTGCATAACTTAAGTACCTCTGATTCTTCTGGAAAATGAATGACTCACCCTGTATATATTGTATATAATTAACTTAGAATATATTTAGTTAATTAGGTAAGTTTTATTTAAAGTCTTTTTAGTTTTTTGATGATTTAGTATTGATAATAATTGTTAAATATCGGATTTGATTTCAGTACTGCTTAATATTGTGATTAGTATATTGAACTGTTCCATTGTTTTAGTAGCTTATTTGAAATACCAGCAAAGCTGTTTAAAAGTAGTCTGCATTGCAGTTATGGTTGCATGTACAAATGAGTACATTATCAGGTTTCGTAGATCAGTGCAAGATTATATAGATTAACTACAGTTCAGAATCATGTCAAAATCTGAACCAGCACAAGATGATAAACCTATAAGACAGTCATTCTCTTTCCAATTAACCTGTTTCTTCACTGCAGGTTCAATTCTGATTCTTTGCTTTTATAGATAGAACTAAAAAGGAAAGCAAACAGTGAAACAAAATCAAATGATTACAGAAATGCATACCATGGAAGTCTTTTGTCAAGCTGGGTTTGTAGCACATTGTAAGTGTTCCACAGTTCATTAGTGATCCAGAGCCTAGGAAGGAGGTGCTGTTGTACGGAGGCAGGCCCGAGTTTAAATGATAATGTTTATGCAGATTCCAAAAGAGTTGCTGTCAGTGTAAGTCTGCCCTGATTCTGAAAGTCCTGCTCTCAGTGTGAGTGACCTAGCTAGGTGTATGACTTTTCTATAAACAGACTTTCATTGGAGACTAGATTTCAGAAGACTTGCTCTAAGCCTCCTCTCAAAGTGGTCCATTACACTGAAAGCAGGTGTTTTGGAATTGGACCCTAATTGTTCTAATTTTATGGAAAACATAACTAACATGAAAACATTTCTAGTGTCTCTGAAAATTTGCCCTGTGGATTACTGTAGGGCATGAATAACAAAGTGATGTCTGCAGTACTAACGACTACAGAAAATAAACAGTTCAAAAGGCATAATTTTTTTCTGCAGCATATGAATTCATATCTTCTACAATAAAAATTAAAATTATTTAACACAGGTTAATGATATTTGACCATAGCTTTTATTCAGTAACACTTTTTATTGAGATAGTTTGCCCTTTCTGAATATACGTTCTGTCCTATTTGCTTGCCCTTCCTCAAACAAAAACAGAAACAAACCAACAAACAAAACATAAAATAAATAAATAAATAAATAAAACCTCAGAGAATTTCCATTATTTCTTCTGTGTGGGGTAATAACCTTCACGGCTTTCATCTGGTGTACCTACTTCTATTATGGGATAAGAAAATAACTCTCTTCTAGAAGAAAAGGAGTCAGCTATGATTCATCTGAGGTCTTACAACAAGTACAAATCATTTGGTTATGTACTGAACAAATTATAAGAAAAGAAGGAACAAAAAATAAAAGTTGTCTAAGCAGAGATCGTTGCAGATTACCTGATGAGCTCAATAATTCATACAGTCCATCACTCCTAGATTGCCAAGCTAAATAATGGAGACTAAGTTTGAAAACTGAGGTGGGAGGCCTTCAGTTGGAAAGGTCAGTTGCTATGGAAAACAGTGAATGATTAATCTTTCTAAGCAAGGATGGTTTTATGAACTAGTTTTAGATGAACTTTAGTTCTGAGAACCCCATCAAGTCACCAAAAACCTCAACAAAAATGTATGCTCATTATACATGAATATCAGTCTTCTAGTATGTATTTGTGTTTTAGTATTAGCATTAAAATATAAAATGGTGTAAGAATTTGATGCTATAAATATTTGAAACTAATGATGCAAGTTGTCTTGAAAAGTATGACAGACACAGAACATTATACCAACATCTAATTCACTGAAGCATTTTGATACATGATTAAGAGCTGAAAACCATCAAAGACTCTTTTATGTGTGGGGTAAATCCCCCTTAGATAATATAGCTAACACTGAGGTCACCAGACATCAGGCTAAATTATGTCAGATTCATGGTACTGCACTTTCAGTTTACCAGGTCTTTGTGAATGCAGTTTGATGAGCTGGGCATTGAGACAGTGTAGGACACTCACTGTGAATATCTCAGGAAAACTGAGAAATACAAGAACTGACTCTGGTTTATCTTTCTTTCCTCATATTTTATATGCTGCTTTTTGTACTGTTTAGTGTGGTCTAGAAGCATTACACAAAGATTAGTTCTATGATCCAGTATTGCCACATGAGATTCTTCTCCTCCATTTATATTCTTTGCGCTGCTGAACAAACTCAGCATGGCCAGTGTTTTGGTTTTTTTTTGCTCATGTCTCTTACTGGTCATTGAGCACCCTTTTGTGGCTATTCAGCTGACCCATTTGTTCCCCCTAGGGGGTAAAAGGTGAGCTGACCTGTTGTGGATCCATTATGTGTTGGGGACCAGGATTTTATCATTATTGTCCTAACTCCTTGAGCATGCTCAGTATGCCTTCATCCAGGAGGATGTACAGTGTGAGAGGTGCAAGACTGGCACTCACTTCTATGGGTGACATAAGCCTACAAACACCCCTACCTATGGAACAAGCACATTGAACATGTTTCTCTGGTCATGTACATGAAAACTGCTGAAATTTATATACTCTAGACATGTACCCTTCTCTTCCCCTTGACAGAGACAAGCAGGCTTAACCACCAGTCACCTCCACTCCCCCACCAGCTCTATCACGTGCCATATCTACTAATCAAGCTTGGGTCATCAGGATCATAGTCTGGGATTTATCCCTCCAAGCTAGTGGAGCTGGCTACTTAGCATGACTAGTGTTCCTGTGCCACGCCTGAAAATGTCAGTTGTAGCTAATTGCTTTTTCTGGTGTTTTATCTGGTTAATGGTAAAATAAAAAAAATGTATTACTGTGTAAATATGCATGGACACACTAATTATTCCACTTACAGTTGCCTTTAATGATATCTGTTTACTCCCTACTTTAAGGCACAGACATCTGTGACATAAACATTTCAAGGGATTAATTGTGATATCACAGTCAGAGAATTATGGTTTGAAGGCGGAGGAAGCAACAGAAACAGATTAACTCTTCATGAAGCAAAATCTTGTTTTTATGCACACACACTCACTAATAAGTGACAGTGCAGTCTTTAACAAGAAATGTTAAGTGTAACTGTATTTTCTCTTTTTGGTAATACTACACAGCTTGTATTAAATGCTCTTTAGGAACGAAAATAAATATTACATAAGTGGTTCTGTCAGTTGATTCTGTGAATTTTGGATTAAAGGGTAGATGGAATCTAAGAAATTGTTGAATGAGCTAAAGGAAGGGAACAATGAAAGCTAGCCAGGAAAAATAGTATTGCTTAAAAGACACTGGCACAATCTGAAACAGAACTTCACAGATTTCAAGAAACACTTAAAAGGAAGAGGAAATTTAAACTAATTCAGAGCAATTTGTAATGTTCCTAGAAACAGAAATGGAATGCTTACCTTCAATTGAGCTATGTTTAACTGAATGAAAAAATTATAGTGTAAAAAATGCTTTCGGATGTTTCTCATTATATCTTCTGTGAACAGATAATTACAACAGAATGTTGGCCTTGAAAATCAAAACAAATGTAAAATACAGTTTTTACCATTTTTCAGTAAAGCATACAAGTATGTTTTTTTTTTAGAAATGAGATATTTCAGACAATCACAAGTAAATATATTTCTCTGTTCTTATAAGTTATAGGAAACAAGATAAGAAATGGTGAAATCCTGTAGTATGGCTGTCAAATCTGATGATGTGACTATATATATATATATATATATATATATATATATATATATATATATATATAAATCATATATGTTTATGTGTATGTGTGTGTGTGTTTGATATATATATATATATATATATATATATATATATATATATATATATATATATATGTATAAAAAACAGGTAGTTGATATCATGATATCAGCAGGCATTATCCAGTACATGAGGTGGCCAGGCATATACCATGTAAGCCATGATATTTAATGTTAT
This sequence comes from Protopterus annectens, assembly GCF_019279795.1. Classification (NCBI taxonomy): domain Eukaryota; kingdom Metazoa; phylum Chordata; order Ceratodontiformes; family Protopteridae; genus Protopterus; species Protopterus annectens. The sequence continues at coordinate 1,615,413,266 of NC_056731.1, forward strand.
TTTTGATGGGACAACATTCTGGCTAATTTAGAGGCACTGAGTTCATGAACTTCAGACCCATAAAATAAAAACAGTGGATGCAAGTAATTTAGCAAATAAGGTAAATGTGTCCACAATGTTATGTTTGGTATGTTATTAGTTTTCCAATTAAAGGACTCTATTATGAGTATTTTATTGTATGGGTTGTGTTTTTAATTGATAAGATGTAGGCCATTGAACAAAGGGCACTTATTTTTCTAAGGTGAAATAGTATGTAAGCCTGGTGCTCAAGCATGAAATTTATGACTACAGATGTGATCCAGTTTTATTATTTACTGACTTTGGTAAATGGGTAGGAACATTCATCAAAACTGTTTTAAGGTATCATGTAGAAAAGGAACAAAAAAAAAATATTCAGAAGTAGCATATAAATACATAGGTAGTGAGTATATAGATCATTATACATACATGCAGTCATTCATTTTCTGATACTTACTTTATCATATTCAATATCATCGGTGAGCTAAGATTTATTCAGACTCAATGTGCACAAGGCAGTTTACTATTCCTCCACCTGGAAACACACACACACACACACACACACACACACACACACACACACACACACACACACACACACACACAGCACACACACGCATATTCAAGACTACATGAACAGCTATGGACAAATTAGAGGGCTGCCCCTGTGTTTGAAATATATCAGGAAAATGAATCATCCAGTGAATACCCATGCAGATGCGTGGGGGGCATGCAGACTCAGAAGAGATGACAACCCAGCTAAGAACCATGCTAGAGAACCAAGTGCTGTGAGGCAGCACTGTTAACTATTACCACTGTGCCACCCATTATATAATTACTTAAGGGAATATAAATCGCTACATGATGTAAAAGTCGAACACAGTGTCATCAGAGAAACAGACTATAGCAATTATGTAGATGAAAAAATACTATAAAGAATCAAACATTAGAAAACTGATGCCAACCACACAAAAATGATAAAGGAAAACAAGAAATGAAGGCAATTCAGTGAATCTTTGCTTAAAAATCTTTTTTAGAGAAACAGGATGACTGAGTCAGGATTGTCAAAACACTGTAGCAAACCCAAGTTACTTTCATTTGCCACATCCACAGTGGATGCAGAATATATTCTTTACCTGCAACATGTATTCAACTTGTAGTAGATCCAAGCTCATTGCATCTGCTGGAAGATATATATATGCAATGCAAAATGAGTCACCTATTAGTAATTCTGTGCATGTGTTACATACGTCTGGTCTGTATCTTTGTGAAGTAGCTTGTAGGCTTAGAAGGTGAACATTAACTTCCTCCTTACAATTAAGTCACCTTGAGGTCATAGGCGGTAAGTTCATACTAGCTGTGAACTCATTTGGAGATGCTCCAGCCTAGCTTCAAGGACATGTTATATTACTAGTTTCCTGATACAGTGGATTTTGCATGTCCTCCCTATGTTCATATGGGTTTTTGTGGACTAGTTTCTTCATACATCTCAAAACACTAAGTTGGTAAACTGGTAATCCTCCAGATTTCCTGAGGGATGTGCATGGTGAATGTTTGTGTGTGTGTGTGTGTGTGTGTGTGTGTGTGTGTGTGTGTGTGTGTGTGTGTGTGTGTGTGCGTGTGTGTGTGTGTGTGTGTGTGTGCGTGTGTGTGCATGTGTGCGTGTGTGCATGCGTGTGTGTGTGTGTGTGTGTGTGTGTGTGTGTGTGTGTGTGTGTGTGTGTGCGCGCACGTGTGTGTGTGTGTGCCACTGTGCCTTGTGATAGACTAACACACTGTTCAGTATTAGTTTCTCTGCCTTGTGCCACTGAGTGCTGCCAGACACTCTGGCTTCCCTAGAATCGCGAACTGTATAAAGTGTATTTTTTCTAGAATCAATGAATAAACTAACATCTGTCAGTATTGTGGAGCTTGCATCTAAAGTGGTGCACTTGATAAAAGGATCAGTGCCATAGATAATGTCTGTTGCATTAAATAATGGTTAAATACATTGCATTATCATGTTTGCATTATCCAGATGTTCCAGATGGCATACGAGTTGGATGCAGGCTTACTTTAGAAACAGATAATTTTTGCAGCATGTATTAAAAAGGCAGATGCAGTTACCTCTTTTAGCTTTCATATCTGGATGCTGCATTTAATATTATGTAGCATTCCTGAGTGAGTAGACAGAATGCATCTTCATTTACATACAGCATAGCTCTGGTAAGTGCAGTTCATTTGAAATTATTATAAAGAATATAGTGATGTTGACATTCATTATGCTGTACAGTCCAGTTAATATTAAGTACATAAAACAGTACATTTTTATTTTTTATCTTTTGCCTCATGTGGCTGCCTCAAAGGAGCCATCATCCAGGCAGCCTTGAGGGTGCTTTGTGCTGTCATTGGCTTCAGTGGCAATGATAGCATTTTTAATTTTTGAAGGTAACCCCCTATCCCTGGTCTTGATTTGAGACTCACCTCACTCTAAGGGCCTCCTATGCATCCACAGTCCACCCATGCATGCTACCCATGTGCATCAACACAAATACGATCACCAGTTTGAACGGACATACCCACATCATCCCCAAATAGCTATGCATTGTATAATGATCCCCATGTTCCAGTGGAACCTTGTCATTAAAGCAGCTGTTTGAGCTGGATGAGAACCACCATTCCTCCCCTGTAGGATGGGCACATGGATCCTCACTAACATGCCATCAAGTGCTGAGACCAGTAGCTGAACTTAGGTAATCTGGGCTGTATTCAGGGCTCTATCTCTTTGCTCCATTAGCACAGGTTACAAATAAAATAGTATTTTAGTGGATTAGTTGATGTGACCAATTTGAGTCAACCCCAAGGAACAATTTGGTTGGTGTAATGATTAAATGTAATACTAGGAAATGAACCCAGGCTTCCAAATCACTGTACTGATACTCCCAACAGTTTGAACGGTGGGGTAAGACTTCTTCTGTTCAGACTTAATCATCCTAGACTCACCAAAATATGTCGGGAAAGGTGCAACTAACCACCATGTGTCATTAAGGTTAGCCTAACTACATGCAAAGTGTGGTTCATGAAAACTTCTACCAGTGTTAGGCAATTCCAAACTACATTTTTGTGTGAGGAAGAAATTATGAGACCACTTGAGAAATGAACCCAGGCCCTAGAACACTGTATTTTGCCCACTACTATCTAAAGATTTATATTTTTGGATGACTTATGGCAGACAAATATTTATTTCTTAGGTATTGCATACCTTGCAGTTGTGAGCAATCAAGCTCATGTTAAGGGCTCTTAAAGCAATCTTTTAAATATATGTTTATTAAAAAGTCTGCTATGTATACAGTTAATTTGAGTTTGATTACTCTCAGTTGTCAGGTATGCGTTACATAAGAAAGAAGGATGCATCTGAGAGGATTTGGGTGAAAAAAAAAAGAAAAGGAAAAAATTATTTGCTGCAGAAATCGGGACAGCATTTTAGAGATCTAGGTTTACCTCCTTGTTGTTTCTTTCTTGAACAGAACCAAGAACTGGAGATGCTTTGCAGTAATGACATTGCACTGAAAACTTCTTAACATACATTAATAGATTTATTTGCATGTAGTTACTCTGAGTGTGATACATAGTAAAAAAAGGAAAAATTGTATTCTGAACACTTGTGATTAACTTTAAGTGAGGTACATCATTCCTGTCTCACCTAAAAATTGTATTATGTGGTACAGCAAACCAATAAAAGTTACCATAAATCAATTACACTTTTCAAGTACCTTAAAATTATCTGTGTTTTTTTTTGTTTTGCAGTAGAATCTTGGAATGTCTAGAAAAAGATCAGTGGTGGATCAAGCATACCTTGGGCCGACTGGTGTTATCAAACTGTGGACCCCAGGCCCCTCACTTTTTATTTCAGTAGATCACACCTAAGTAAAATCTCCTTCTGGATTCATGTTCTTTATTTCTAAGTATATACTAACCAAGCCAGAAAATGGCAAAGGATAGATATAATATAATATTCCATCCATCCTCAACCCCTTTTCCCATTTTGTATATGGGGTTGGGGTGTCACTTCAACAGTAACAATCATCTCAAGCCAAGGTTTACCCCACCAGGTGGCTAGCCCTGCAGCGGTGATTCATCCGTATCACTCATTTGCACATGCACTCGAACCTATGGCCAATTTAGTGTCCAATCCACTTACTGCATGTCTTTGGAGTGTGGGAGGAAACTGGAGCACCTGGAGGAAACCCACGCAACCGCAGGAAGGACAAGCAGACTCCCCACAGAAGGCACCCAGGTTGAGATAATGTAATGGCCTCCATCCTGAATTACCACATAGTAAACATGAACCTTCTCTTATCTTCCTTATTATTTGTTTATAAGCCACTATAGTTTTTTGCGAACAAAATTTTTACTAACAGCTTGTTTATGAGTTGCTATAATTTTAAAGAGTTTAAAAAACTAAAAGCAAAATAGATTTAAGTAGTGTTGCATGCAAATAACAGCAGTCTTTTTATCTCACTGCCACTCAGTCATAGCTGAAGGATTTGAAAAGCCCACTCAGATTAATAAGATTTAGTTAATTGGGATTTTGTTGCATTACTCCACTAAAATATACTATCAAATAGTGAAATGACACTAGCAGTTTATAAATCTATTCACTGATTTGATGAAGTACAGATTTCATTCAGGGAATCCTGAAGATGTGTGGCAGTAGCAAAAATATATTAAAAAAAAATTAAATAAATGAATCAGATATGGGTGAAGTAGTTCAAGCCGAATGTCCTTTTCATAAGTTATTACTACTTCGGAATGGGATCTTATGTCATTAAAAGCTGGCTGGGAACATTTCCCTTGATACTGGGCTGCCACTCACACTATCATATGAACTGGTCAATCCAAATCATTTATATAGAACAAAATGCTCCAAAAAGAAAATCCTAGGTTCCAGTGGTATCAGATGGTGACTAAGGACCAAAAGGAACCAAACACTCATCCTTAGAGCTGTAACAGAACTCAGAGTTTAAGGGTTTAAATGCTTTTGATCATCTAGTAAAGAACTTCCTCTGAATCTAAGTGACAAACCAACAATGCAAAAAAAATATATAAATGTTGTATCACAATCACATGGCACAATTTCAAAAAGTCATCTGAAAAGTCTATTTCTAGATTGAATTTTCAAAAGTTAAAATTGAATAATATGGTTAAGTAATTGAAAACAAAATATGGCTTATCAACTGTACAAAACCTATGTTTAGACAAACCCTGACAAAAAAGTTTAAAAATTATATCAGAAAGTACATATATGTGTATGTATAAATGTTTTTGTGCAGATATTACAAAAAACTGTGACTGCAAAAATATTGGATTTGGCAGTAATCACAAACATGGGAATGGTACTTGTTTTAATTTATCGCTTGGCAGGGGCAGTCAGAATTAACACCCTATAACTGTAAAAGGTGAAGCTTAGTGAGTAATGTGATTACTTCATTCTCTACAGAATGACTTTAGGAGATGATGTTCTGCAAAAAAAAAAAGATTGTAACTAATGAGTTTAAATTTTGTGTTCCTCACACAATGAACAGTTACACTGGGTAAAACTTCATAATGGTGGCTTTCAATATTTTTTCAGTCAGAGTAGGCTTGACTGTAAGCATCCTATGTTATGCCTGTTAATAACTACACATAAGTAAGTCTCAGTTGAATCTTAAAACCATGATAACATAACAGAGACATTTAGTATTTGTTCTGGCACAGTTGTGATTTCATATTCCTGTGACGTCATACGGCATGCTTTCATCAATGCTGAATCTGTCGTGACATGCCTGGTGGCATACAGGGATAAAGCCCTGATGATAGCAGAGGCCACCAGCCATCAATTAGCTGCTTGAGTGCTTGAAGGAGCTGGCAGGGAGGATGAGCATGCTTACCCTGGTGGGACGATGTGTGCTGAGCTGGCATCACTCTAGTAGAGCTGTATTTGGAGACTAGAATGCAGAGACAAAATGCCAGTCTGGTAGGCAGGATAATGACTGATGGCATAGACACACTAAGGGCTCCTGGGTGGGATTCACAATGATGTAGCTCTTCATTACCCAGCCAACCTTAACATGGCATTAACATGTAGGGAAGGAACTTATAGCTATGAGAAATATCAGCCTCTGTTATAACGACACCAGTCCAGGATAATTGACTCTCACTTCTAGCTTGAGTGAAGTAAATAATCCATAAGCTGAGCCTTCAGACCTGTAGGAATATATATGTTAATAAATCAATGACAGGGAGGCTTGATGATTAAGAGGGACAAGCAAAAAAAAAACAAACAAAAAAAACCTCTTGTGTCATTATTGAATTGTGACTTGCTTAGGTACCCTTATATACAGAGCTGCTAGTGAAGTTGGAATAGTTGTTCTAACTGAGGTATACTTTTCCATCACATGATACATCACATCTAGGATAAAGCCTGTGAAAGTCATACAAAACAGTTTCATTTGCATTGCAAAGTTTCTTCTGAAGACAGAGCTGCCATCTTTACACAGGTGTTGGTGGCATGAACTGTTACCATGCTCCTGAACTTGTGCAGGCTTCTCTGGGTCAGTACTTGTCCAGTCGTAGTACTGCATGATGCTGCTTGCTGTTGACCAGCATGCAGAGTGCCTAATTTGAATTTCAGCTATTACTTGCAAGTTCTTTGACTCTGTTAATTTCTTTTCTGACAGGACTGCTAAAAGTGCCTAGCCAACTTGTATTGTTACTGCAACCCTTAGGTTAATTTAACGTGGATTTTATGTTTTTGGACTGTGTGTTATTTTTATAGCTGTTGTTTATTAGTACAGTATAATGGATCATTTGCACCAAATGACTGTATATGATTATTAAGGCATGTAACAGATGTTGAGCTGAAGCTACTTAAACTTTGAATCTTTGAGTTATTGTTAGTTTAAACTTTAAAAGGAATATCATATGAGTCCAGCATGCCATCAAAATGCCTTTCAGTTACTGCTGGCAACAGTCTGAAACATATAGGTCTAGAGCCAGAGCTTGATCATCTACTGCTTGCTACCATTCCTTGATCATGTGTCCCTCATCTCCTCTAAGCTGAGGAACATAAGAAAAAAAATGTCTGCCATTCCCAATCTGGTACTAATATGCTAAGTTCTCCCAGATTTGTAACCTTCAACTCTAAAGTTGAGAAGCAAACAAACAAACAAAAAAAAGATTTTCTGCTTTAAAATGAGGCAAATGGCTTGCTTCAAGTCCAAATGTATACCATGTCACCCAAGCTTCAGTGCTTTAACCCTGACACCAACTATAGCATTCGCAATGATTTCTGAATCATGGTACTATAATAAAGGCCCACTGGCTACTGACGATTTAAGCCCCTTGTGATGCCCCAGCACTGGCCCAGTAATCAAGGAGCCTCAATCCTCACCACTAGCACCAGTGAGGGATGTGCACATTGGGAGGATGACAAGTACACACACACAGTAAAGTACAATTTCCCTTAAGAGCACACAGAGATCACAGTCAGTCCGAGGCTGGTCTCTCTCCCTCTCTCTCTCCAGATCCCCAACAAGACTCTCTACTGGCACAGCTATAGGGTTCAGATCTCAGCCGAGTGGTGAAGCCAAAATCTCCAGCACCCTCTTTGTGCAACCAGTGCTTTGTGTCCCTGCCCAAGTAGCTGACACACACACACACACACACACACACACACACACACACACACACACACACACACACACACACACACACACACACACACACACACACACACACACACACACACACACACACACACACACACACGCACACACTTTGAGATTTGATTTATATACAAACACACAGACACTCATGAGGAAAGCTGGCACAGGTTCTCTAGCTATTTTCCCTTCTGCCCAGACTATACAGTAACACCACCTGCCACCAACAACCCTTATCAGCTACTCTAAGGCCCTTACAATGGTTGACTGATTCTACTGTGTAATGTTGTTATTATCCAAATGGTAAGTGTGACTAAGACTTGAAAGCTATTTAGGAGTGGCTTGGTCAGAGTCACCAAATACATATGCAAGTACTCTAAGAACTTAAACAAACCAGCCACAATTAAAATATTTGAATATATTTAATAATAATAATAATAATAATAATAATAATAAAAGCACAAGACAATACTTAATAACTCAACACAGTGACAACAGAGTTCAGAATCACAGTAAATACTTTAAAACAACATTGCAGGACGGTCTCACATAAATACAGAAAACATTTAAACTAGTCTTAATGAATTTCTATCTTTATCTAAGAGATACTATGCCCTAAATATCTTGCTTACAGAGCCAGGCAAATACAGATGAGTGGATGTTCTTACTAGGTCCAAGACAAGATACAAAATGCTCAAACATTCTCTCTGAGATAGTTCATTCTTGTCTCCTTTGCCTTGGTTGCCAGGCCAACAGAAACTTAAAATATAACACCTCAGTATCAAGAATCTTACCTCTTAGAAACTTGCCTGAAACTGGGAATCATAAAACTGTTAAATACTTTTACCCGTGAAACCTATAATTATCTCTGTCTCAAACAATAGAAAGCATTTCCAGCTGCAGACATTCTGTCTTCTAGTTCTGGTAAACACACTCGTAAAAACTCTTTACTTATTTTCTCAGAGTTTGCAAGTTAACTCTGTATGTACCAACTTCTGCTATGAAAACATACATTTGCACAGGCATATAGTCCATATACATTTCTGCTCTTCTCCAGAGTCCACTGTGGTTATATTTCTGAAGCTCACCGCATAACATATAGTTTAATCAAAACATACAGTTCTCTTACATTTGAAGACAAGCCTATGGATCATATTAATATTTACAATGACATAGAATTATTTACAAAATTATAGCTAGCTCCACTGACAGCCTTCACAACCCCCCCAAGAACTGAAGCTAGTTTTTCAAGTGACCCTTGAGAAATGTTGTTTGAGAGTGTTCAGCCTATTTGGAAATCCCTTACCCCTTCCCTGTCTTGACAGCCCATCTGCGTTGGCATTGCTAACCCCACTGCAGTGCTGCACTGACATATCATATGTTTGCAATCCTAGGCTCCACGTTAGTAACTTGGCATTTTGTTGGCTGGCTCAATGTAGCCATGTTAAGGGATTGTGGTCTGTAACTACAGTTAATTTCCTTTCATACATATAAGGCTGAAGTTTCTGTAGTGCCCACACTATGGCTAGACATTCCTTTTCTACAGCTGCATAGCATTTCTCCCTGGGTTGGAGCCTACGACTGAGATAAACCACTGGATGCTCTTCTCCCTCTGAAGAAATCTGGCTAAGTACAGCCCCCTCCCCATGGTTCAATGCATCCACCTGTACAACAAATTCTTTGCTGTAATCTGGACTGGATAACACAAGGGGTCCTCCCAAAGCTCCTTTAAGCTTCTGGAATGCCTGCTTTCATGCTGGGGTCCACACTACCTTATCTGGTCTGTTTTTCCTTGTCAGGTCTGTGAGGGGAGCAACTTTGTTTGTGTCTTTCGGCTTTTCCCGGTTAGAGGTCACCACAGCGGGACTCTGGTACGCTAATGATTGGTAGTTCATTTTTAGGTGCCAAGTTACCAGCCCTGATGCACAACCTTCAACAAAGGTATGCCCATTCATGCATGTTCCCATGCAGAAGACGCTCTAGCTGAGAATCGAACCTGACAGCGTCTTACTGTGAGGTGACAATGCTACCGCAGCACCACCACCACAGGTTGTGAGGGGAGCAACTATGGTACAATAATTGGAAACTCACTTTCTATAGTATCCTGCTATCCCTAAAAATGCCCTCACCTGCTTTTTGGTAACAGGTGGAGGCCATTCCTGAATGGCTGCCACTTTGGCCAGTTCTGGCCTGATCTTACCACTCCTCACTCTATGTCCTAGGTAGGAGAACTCTGCCATACCCACCTAACATTTGCTGGGCTTAATGGTCAACCCTGCCCTCTGTAGTCTGCCCAGCACCTCTGTGACATGCTGAAGGTGCTCTTGCTATGAATGGCTGTAGATGGCAATATCATCTAGGTAAGCAAGGGCAAAATCTCCTGCTCCTGCTAGTATACAATCTACCAGCCTCTGGAAATTCACTAGGGAATTTTTCATCCCAAAGGGTATCTTTGTGAACTCATACAAGCCAAAAGAAGTCACAAAGGCTGACCTCTCTCTAGCACTGAGAGTCAAGGGCACCTGCCAGTAACCCTTGGTAAGATCAATGGTGGCAAGATACTTAGCCCCACCCAGCTGCTCTAGGGTTTCATCTGTCCTAGGCATGGGGTAAGCATCTGACTCTGTGTGACTATTTAGTTTCCTGTAGTTCACACAGAAACTGGTGCTGCCATCCTTCTTTGGTACCAGCACCACTGGGGAGGCCTAGGGACTGATGGACTCCTGAATTACCCCTAGTTCCAACACTTCCTGTATCTCCTTACTCAGAGTCTGTGTGACTCTCCCAGGCACCTTATAAGGGGCCTGCCTAATAGGCCTTTTGGGTCCTGTATCCAACTGGTGCTGCACCAGGTTGGTGCACCCTGGTTTCCCAGTGAACATGCCCCCAAACACCTGTAACACTGCTTGGATTTCTCAAATTTGGATAGGAGATAGCTGCTGGGACATTGCTACCTCATCCACTGAAGTGTCAGTCCGAGCCTCACTGAGGAGATCAGTCACCAGATCTCCCTCAGACTCCTCCTGCAATCCACTGAAACTACTCAGCACAAGGGACTCCCTATCATGGTAAGGTTTCATCATGTTAACATGGTACAGTTTGTGCTCCTGCCTAGCAGTTCTACCATGTAGTTAACATCACTGACCTTCCTTACCACCTTGTAGGGTCCTTTCAGAGCTGCCCGCAGCTTGTTGTGTCTGACAGGAATGAGAACCATTACCTGCTGCCCTACAGCATACTCTCTAGCTCGAGCATTCCTATCATAACAGACCTTTTTCTGCTGTTGGGCTTCTGTCAGGTTCCCCTGGGCCAAGCCCATGAGTTCCCTGAGCCTTGTCCTGAGGTTTAGGATATATGCCACAACAGACTCCTTGTGGGATTCACACTCACCCTCCCACTCATCTCAAATTAAATCTAGAGGTCCCCTCACCCTATCCCCATACAACAACTCAAAGGGTGAAAAACCTATGGATTCCTGGGGAACCTCTCTGTAAGCAAACAACAGATAGGGCAAATATTTGTCCCACTCCCTCTTAAATTGGTCTGCAAATGCCTGTAGCATGGTCTTGAGTGTAGCTTTTAACCTTTCAACAAGACCATTAGTCTGGGGATGGTAGGGGGTGGTCTTTAGGTGCTTCACCCCACAGTACTTCCACAGACAAGTCAGCAGGTCTAACATGAAATTTGCACCTCTGTCAGTCAGTATTTCTTTTGGGAAACCTACCCTGCTGAAAAACTCTAACAAAGCATTTGCCACCTTTTCTGCCTCAATGGAGGACAGAGACACTGCCTCAGGGTATCTGTTAGAATAATCTACTACCACTAGGATATAAGTTTTCCCTGTGGAACATGGGGTACTCAGAGGCCCCACAATATCCATAGCTACCCTCTGAAATGGCTCCTCAATCACAGACAAAGGCATGAAAGGAGCTTTCACCTTGTCTCCTGCCTTGCCTATCTTTTGGCACTGCTCACAGGTCCTGCAGTACCCTGTTACATCTCTGGAAATCCCAGGCCAATGGAAGTCCTGCATAAAATGTCTCTTTGTATGTTTTATGCCCATATGACCTGCAAAGGGAATATCATGGGCTGTGGCTAGAAGTGCCAGACAGTAAGCTCTGGGCACTACCAACTGCTGTATTCTCTCACAATCTAGCCCTCCCTTTGGGGTCCACTCTCTATACAGTAATCATTTGTCCCAGTATACAGATTTCCCCTCCCCTTGAGAATCAGGTGCCTCACTAGCTACCTCTCTCAGGCCTTGTAATGTAGGGTCTGAGAGCTGAGTCTGTCTCAACTCTCTCTTTGTAACCCTTCCTAGCTCTTCTACAGGAAGTCTGGCATTCTCTGACAGTGGTGCCTCACTGTCAGCCTGGGTACTACTACTCACCTCTGCCCTTGCAGTGACTCTGTCCAAGGGAACATCAGTACCCACAAGCAGCTGTGACTCGCCTTCAGTCTCACTGCTACAGGGTAGCTCTCTCCCTGAATTAACTACCTCACCATTCCTGGCTGCAAGTGTGTAGTCTGTCTGGGTCTCCCCCAGGCTACCAGACCCACATGCTTGTCTCCAAGTCTGACTGCATGTAACTGCATGAACACACGGTACTGTATTATCAAAATCATTCTCTATCAGGACATCTGCAGGGATATCCTCAAACACACCTACTTGCTTGCTTCCTTCCTTCTCCACCCTCCCAGTCAAGGTGACCCCTAGCCAAAAGTATTTAGAATAGGGTCCCTCCTAAAGCTCTGACTGGAGTAGACTGCTCAAGCAAGTAGTGCTTCTCTGTAACCATTGCAGCTTTACAATGGTTAGGTCAGAGACTGTGTCTCTCTTAGCCATGGTCTCTTTCCCATTCATTAAGAGAGGATATAACCTATTGTGGTAGTTTGGTACCCTTCTTGTCTCAAGACAACCTACTTTTGGCATTTTGTCATTCCCAATTACTGCCTCTCCCACCTTTTGTTCCCCGCCTTGCCTCCATGGACATCTGTATGCTACATGGCCCCACTGATTGCATTAAAACATTTAACCCTAGGTTCTGGACATATACCTGCAATAGTGGCTTCCCTGCTACTAGCAAACTCTGTTGGAGCAGTCTGGGCTGCCCACCATGGGTTCCCTTAGACCCATGAGCAGCACTGAGTGCTTTTCCTGTGCAGTGATGCCCTGCTTGCTAGGTATAGGTCTCCTTCCTTCCCCAACTCATCTACAGTAGCACATTGTCTATCAGCTAACCAGATCCTCATATCCTCAGGCAATGTGCTAAGGGCTTGTTCCCTCACCAAAAGGTCTGCCAACCCTTCAAAAGTGGTGACCTGACATCCACTCACACATCTATGAAAATAAGTGCATATTTCAGCAACATATTCACACACACTTCCATCTGTCTTGTGTCTATGCTCACAAAACTTTTTTCCTATAAGCTTCAGGTGTTAACTTAAAAAATTCTAGCAAACAATTTTTAAAACATTATAGTTAAGACAGTCATTGTCAGACAGTTTGGACACAACAGTTACAGTTTTACCATGGAGTAAGGGGGTCAGCAACTGTACCCAGAACCCTTGGTCAGCATTATACTGTTTACATACCCTCGCAAGCATATGAATGAAACTATCAAAATGATCCCCCTCTGTAACTTGTGGAAGGAATTTACTGACTTTTCTTGCTTCTGGGGTTCAGTTACTCCCTTCCCCATTACCTCCATGACTCTGGCAAAAGATTAGCATCTCCTTTTTATGTTGCATCTGCTTCTCATTCTTCTCATCTTCCAGATGTCGTATTCTCTCTGCTGCTTCCATTTCCAATTCCAGACACTTGGCCTCCAACTCAAGTCTCTTTTACTCCAGATGGATTTTAAGTCCTCTGTGGAAAGGTTGAGCTGTACATTTTTTGAGAACTGTACATCCCCATGGCCAGTCTGATCGTCCTCCTGGTTGCTGTTCTCTGATGAAGCTATGACTAAAGCTGCAATCATGTCTGCTTTAGTCAGGTTAGCATGAACTAATCCTGTAGCCTGGCATATCTCAGCCAACTGGCTCCTTGTCAGCTTGCCATACTCCTCTGCTGACATGCTTGCCTGCTCTCCCTGACTAACTAAGCTAACAAAAAATAAAATAAAACAATTGTGATATGAACTCTGAATGGTCACTGCATGGCCGATTTAGAGTAAAAATACCTTCAGTGATCACTGTACACAAGCTACAGGAATTCAATACCCACACCACCACAAGCCAATTAATATGTGATGTGGCTATCTCACCACTATCAACCAATTAATATGTGATGTGAATATTTCAACACTGCCACCAATTAATATGTGATGCCCTGCACTGGCCCAGTAATCAAGGAGCCTCAATCTTCAACACTAGCACCAGTGAGGGATGTGCACATTGGGAGGATGACAAGTACACACAGTAAAGTACAATTTCCCTTAAAAGTACAGAGAGATCACAGTCAGTCTGGGGCTGGTTTCTCTCTCTCTCTCTCTCTCTCCAGATCACCAATAAGACTCCCCACTGGCACAGCTATAGAATTCAGATCTCAGCCAAGTGGTCAAGCCAAACTCTCCAGCACCTTCTCTGTACAACCAGTGCTTCATGTCCCTGCCCAAGTAGCTGACACATATACACACACACACTTTGAGATTTGATTTATATACAAACACACATACATTTCTGGGGAAGGCTGGCACAGGTTATTTAGCTATGCCCCCTTCTCCCCAGACTATATGGTAATACTACCTGCCACCAACTACCCTTAACAGCTACTCTAAGGCCCTTACAAAGCATGGCCAATTCTACTGTGTAATGTTATTATTGTCAGAATGGTAAGTGTGACTAAGACTTGAAGGCTATTTAGGAGTGGCTTGTACAGGGTCACCAAATACATATGCAAGTACCCTAAGATCTTAAACAAACCAGCTACAATTAAAAGGTTTAAATATATTTAATAATAAATAATAAAAGCACAAGACAATACTTAATAATTCAACACAGTGACAACAGATTTCAGAATCACAGGAAATACTTTAAAACAACATTGCAGGACAGTGTCACATAAATACAGAAAACATTTAAACTAATCTTGCTGTATTTCTATCTTTATCTAAGAGAGACTATTCCCTAAATGTCTTACTTACAGAGCCAGGCAAATACAGATGAGTGGATGTTCTTACTAGGTCCAAGACAAAATACAAAATGCACAGACTTTCTCTCTCAGATAGTTCTTAAATTACTAAAAAAAAATTTCTACTGGGTCATCTTAGATTACATCATTCTTGTCACCTCTGCCTTAGTTTCCAGGCCAACAGGAACTTAAAATACAACATTTCAGTATCAAGAATACTTATCTCTTAGAAACTTGCCTGAAACTGGGAATCATAAAACTGTTATTTTACCCTTGAAATCTATAATTATCTCTGTCTCAAACAATAGAAACAATTTCCAGCTGCGGACATTCTGTCTTCTAGTTCTGGTAAACACACTTGTAAAACTCAGAGTTTGCAAGTTAACTCTGCATGCCCCAGCTTCTGCAATGAAAACATGCATTTGTACAGGCTTATAGTTCATATACATTTCTGCTCTTCTCCAGAAGAGTGCACTGTGGTTACATTTTTAAGCTCAACACATAACATATAGTTTAATCATAACATACAGTTCTCTTACATTTGCAGACAAACGGACTGGCGGCCTTCACACCCCTAACCTCTTCTGCCCAGGGTGGCTTCCCCCTTCACTCCATCCTAGCAATACTTCTGCATATGTCAACATTCTATTTCCTTCATTCAGTTCTGGTATGCGTGTGCATGTGTATGTCTATGTGTGTCTGTATGTCTCTATGTGTAGAGAGGCTGGCTTTGTTATTTATTGGAAGCAATTGAAATACATTACTCTGGAAACTCTTTCCCCTCCACTATCCAGTCATATAGAGTTATCATACCCACTGTAGCTGGAAGGTCTATATCACATCATCAAATCTAAATAAGCGAATGCCTCTTCGTTGAACACCTATTCAGTGCACATACAAATCATTGAAATAAGTTTTCAGCAAAAAGTTTCCTATGGCAAACTGATGGTAGTCTGCCCTAGAGATCATAAACAAAACCATAAAACTTAACACCTATGCAGGTGGGGGACTACACCCCTCACACCCCCCAATGTGGGGGGCTGGGTCCCCCACACATCCCTAAGTAAATATACCAACCTCGTGAAAATAATCTCAAGCTAAATGCAAAAAATACAGCATAGTAATGTTTGGCAAAAAGCTGCTCCCACCTTATATGTTATAAGTGGTACTCCTTTTCAGACAGATAGTCATAAGATACCTGAGTACTTGTATGGACAACTTTCTTTTATTCAGTCATTGTGTTTCCACCATAGTTAGAAAATACTTTTATCTGGCTCATTTCATTTCCAAGGGAATATGTTCAAGATCCAAAGCAGTGATATTGCCACTTCCCTTATCAGACCAAATATCTCTTTGGTATGTACAAATCCAAGCATATTGCTCAACTGGAAAGGTTTCGACAATATAACCAATAAAATTAAAGGACTTAAATCCTTCCATTATCCTGATAGATTATCACAATTATTTTTTGCTAAGTAGCCTGCTAGCTGCTCTGTAATGACCTGTATTGCACTTTTTGAGCCATGAAAGACTCAATATTATTTGATCTCTTATTTCTTTGCAAACCCAGTGGCTCTATAAGCACCTGTGCTAAGGACCTAAATCTATATCAACAAAATAAATGAGACTTAATGACGATGTGAGTTCCTAACTCAATGTATTCTCAGTCTATGTAATAAGATACCATTATGGGTCAAGAAAAGTACAACTTTGTCTACTTTTAAGAGTAGTCGATGACTGGATGGGTAGATACAAATTCACACCAGGGTTATCACATATAGTCTTGCTCATTTTCAGAGGTCAGCACAACTAAATGCTTGTAAAAGGTTACAAGACCTTTTATGTGTGCCTATTTAAAGGTATATATGACTAGACACCTCATGAGTCCTGTTTTGCCTTACCAGGCATTGTTCCTATGCTCCTATCTGGAGTGGGGAACATTAACCATCTTTAAATACAAAGGTGGGGGTGAGATCCAGAAAACAAATGTTTGAAGTAGATGTTGAGTGTGTAAATTGGGGATATTAGTGAAAGCTAAGGTGGAGGTTGGTATCTTCTAACTCTCAATAGTGGAATGCACATGAACAAGCAAACAAACATCCAGGAAATGTACATTTATGTGTATGTGTGTGTGTGTGTGTGTGTGCGTGTGTGCGTGTGTGTGTGTGTGTGTGTGTATCTATATCTATATCTATCTATCTATATATCAGTGTGTGTGTGAGAATTTGTAGCCCTCTACTTTGCCCTCCACTGGGAGGGACTACACAAGAAGTAACCATGTTGCCCCCACATTTTAATTTTGGAACACTGGAGGCATGTCGAGAGATGAGCAATCTGCCTTGTCATGAAAAAATGTATGGGCTTAAGTAAAGAGTTTCTTTATGTTAGGAGAGAAAGTTAAGAAAATGTATGCACAAGCACTGAAGTCCAATAAACTCTTCTTGACTGGAACAAATTCGTCTCAGTTGAAACACAAATTCTTTTATTACTTTACCACAGCTGTAAAAATGCACGAACAGACGATACAAGATCAAGACACAGTTTAAATCCAAAGGAAAACCAAAATGAATCAAGCGCTTTCACCCGTAACCATGACGGGCTTTTTCAAGATGAACCACCAAGGAAACATTGTGTGCTTATATGCAGGCATCAAAATCAATTATACAATTATACAATTAAAGTAACGTGACAAATTAGATTGTAGCAGTTCAAATGCAAAGCATTATTTTTTGTTTGTCTGATTTAAAGCAACATCGAGTTTGTCAGTGCTCTGAATAAATACGTGCAATAAACTTTCTATAGCAGAAAGAAATAACAAAGCACGTGTATAAAAAACATTACATTTTTTCTTTTTCAATTATTGATATTATATACTAAAATCTAAAAAGTATAACAAGTAAAATCCACACTTAAAAAACTCCTAAATTTGTATTGAATACATAACTGGATTGTTTGAATATTTGTATGCCTCGCAGTTGCCGTGATTTTTCAATATCTAATTTATAAAAATAACTAATATTAAAAGTGCCAGAGTGCTAGAAGAAATATATAAAATATAAAATATATTCACCTCTACAATACTTGGTTGTTCTAGTTAAAAAGTATTTTGTATGTTACCATTGCTGTTGGTTCATTGACCAAAGTATACTGTAATGTTTTTACAGGACCACGGAATAAATTAATGCCAGTACATAACCCTACCTGTAATGAGATTATGTATTAATCAAATTGATTATTAATATTCATAATCTAAATGTTGAATAAATATCAGTTAAATAAATAGGTATTAAAAAACGATCTATTAAAAAATAATAAATAGTTTTTATATGCAATTACATTTAATAATGAAAATATAAAATAGTGGAATGCCGGAGCCTAGAAAAGTAATGTTAAATACTTACTAAATTACATTGCTGAATCCCACTAATTGCAGAATATTTTGCATTCCATTTAGATTCACTTCATGTAAATAGTAAACCAATATACTTACAAGACTACTGAAAAATTCGTAATAATAATTAACCACAATATTTATGAATTGTTAAATTATTAAATTATTAAAAACAAAAAAATATACAATTAGATGTGATTAAGTTAAAAATATTACTATAATTTTATGGACATTAATTAATTAATGCTATTTGTCAATTAAAAATAGTTACTGAGTTAAAAATATGTTCGAATATGCAAATACTTAATATTATGAATGGTGAAAGTGTGCACTGTCCAATTTTTTTAAAAAATCTCATTTAAAAATAATCTTGCCCAGTGAGGTGACTCAGTCCGTTAGCAGCCAAAGTTGGAAGTACACTACTTCATTATAATTAGGTGATGTCACCTAAGAAGTGACCAAGATGTTAAAAAATTTAATTTAAATTTAATTAAGAAATCCAAGTTTGTGTTTAGAAGGGATCAAGCCTTCAAAGACATTTTGGAACAAGGTAGCAGGTTGGCACATCATCATGGGTTGCAAAATTTAGGTAATTTTAAATGTGGTATGTGCTCTCAGTGTACTCATATATTGGTGACCGCAGATTCCTTTAGTTTGAATGGGAGCAATATAAACATTAGGGGACATTTTAACTGCCAGAGTAAGAATGTGTTCTATTTGGCCAAGTGTTCATCATGTCCTGTTTTTTATATAGGAAAAATTTGCAGATGTTTTAGGAATAGATTTTATGAACACCTGCTGGATATAAAAAATACTAATGCATTAAGTAGGCATATGTTGGAATTTAAGGACCATCTTTTTAAGTTTTTAGTAATACAGCAGGTAAGGGCTGACCAGCAGGGGGGCTATTAAGTGAATCTTTGGACGTTTGTGAATTGAAATGACAACTTAAATTGGATGCAAAACATCCAGGTATTAATGAAATGGTAAGTGTGGATTGTGTGTTAAAATTAAATCATTTGTTAGGATGATTTTATTTTACTTCTGAGACAATTTTTATTCTATACATTTTTAATCTGCACAAAAATATAGAAGGATGGTTAGATGTAATGTACCTGCTGCTTTAAACAGTCTAAGATCAAGCATTAATAGGTTAATTATTTAATTGGTATGTGTATTTGAATGCTATGTAGGTTGTTCAAAATTGTTCTGAAGAAGTCCCCACAGGAGGGATGAAAGCACTTAATTGTGTTATTTTAACAGTATGTTTTAGTGTTTTTTATATATAATACAATTTATTTATTTTCAGAGTGGACTTGGCTGGTGTCCTCCCTTTCTGGATTATAGGATATTATATTATGTATATACGACAATATATGAATAACGCATAACATTTTTCAAGGAGTTTGTGATAACTATGATGAATTGTGGCTACAACAAAGACTTTTGTGGAATATCCCTTTTGTGAGTCAAACTGGATGGAAACTATTCTTTTTCTGAGATACATTCTTCTGCTAGACATAACCATGTCCTAACTGCAGAGATAACCTCAAAACTCAAATGGTAGTCTTACATCTTTTTGCATAGTCATTTTAAAAGTTTTTTTTAAATCAATTAATAGATCTAATCCAATTTTAGAATTGTTGGAGGCCTTGCAAAGTAATCTTATCCTTGCTACCTTGAAGTTGCTAATTTTAAGATTATATGTATTGCTTTTCTTATATAAGTTAAAGCTATTTTATGATGATTTTACTTTTGCTTTAGCTTCTGGCCAGTAAGTATACATACATACATACATATATACATACAAATGTTTCAAGCACGGGCATTAATGCCCGTCTAGCTTGCCAATATACCAAAACACTTGTTCCCATAATAAATGTCCAGGCTGTTCTTAAAAATATCTAAACTAGTACTTACTTTAATGTAATTTGGTAGTCTGTTTCAAGCATCAGCTACTCTGTCAGAGAACCAATTAGTACACTTCTCATTCCTATAGAATCTTCTACAGAGGTTATCTGATGATTCTCTAGTACTTTTTAATAACCCCAAACATTCCCAGAGGTAGTTGTCCCTAAATGGCCTATATACCTGAATAAGATCTCCTCTTAGATATCTGTAAGACACACTGTACAAGTTCAGATATTTTAGTCTTTCATAATAACTTAGATTTTCACATCTATGGATGTATAACCTTTTGAAAGTTTTGACTGCCGCATTTACTTTTCTTTGCTGTCTAAGAGCAATCCAACATCTCAGACAACTCAACATCTTTTACTAAAAATACTTCTATATGAAGGCTTCACTTTCACACACCCTCATCTCTGTATACCAAGTCTGGCTGCCCAAGTGGGATATAAGTATAAAATGCAAAAACGTTAACTCAGCAAAAGAAATTAATTTAATATAAAATGCAAAAATGTTAACTCAACAAAAGAAATTAATTTAATCAGTTATTCAACTAACTGCTTATTCAAAAAATAAATGCTCCCCTCAGTTGTCAAAATAAATTTCTTTGTAATGTACTGTTCCTCCAGTACCCTGCAAAATTCAGACCCCTCTAACATAGCTAATCTATCTTATATCAGTTCTGCAGACAAATGTACAAAACTATGAACAGTTTTCAGAGCCAAGCAAATATATTTATTCTGATAATTATGATGTAATATAGGTAAATGGTCACTTTGAAGATCATAATTCAATACTTTAACTTCACAAGATTAAAACCCAGCAAAGTCAAATAAATAGACTATTTTAATAGACCTGCTTCCCTAGGCTTTCTCCCCCTTACTGCTAAACAATTTTAGAGTCAAAGTAGTATTACATGGGATATAATACACATTGCTTTATTTAACAGATGTGCAGTAAGCATTTCACACAAACATATTATAAAACCATAGGATCATAGGAAATACAAAGCAATGGAGTCTTATAATCATTTATGCCTTGCTAATACTCACCCTCATGCTGTACTCCCTTTCAAGAAGGTGAAAGTAGGTCATTTTGGTAGTAGATTTATTGGTACCCATCCAATCATCGAATTATTTATACATGTGTAATTCTGCAAGCTATTGTATCTAATGTATTAACTTATCACATTTCATTTTGAGCATAAATGTATTAAATCTTATCTATGTGGTTCCATTCCTGGCTTTGAAATCTGAAGTACTAAATATGATGTGATATTACATTTCAGATTACTCAGGTATTTCATATGAATGTACCTTTCAGAAATTAGTTAAAGTACTATATGCCTATAGTATATAAAGGTAGTGTACTGGTCTTCAGCTTCTTTCTTTGCATGAAGATGTTGACATTAAACAAAACTGGTCACTGGTATTGATTTTGTCCTGCCCATTTTTATAAAATAAATATTTATTATTTCTAGAAGCATTTTTGTAGGGCCTGCTACTGTACCTGAGATAGTCAATGGCGACCAGTTCTTGGTCTGTGTTATTAACTTCAATGTGCCAGTTTGTTTTAATTTTGCTTGCAACTATGACAGATCTCTTCTCATGCCTAACTTTTTGTCTCTTCCCGTTATTTTAGGTGCATATTTCCTAGCCGCCATGTCAAGAATATTCTCATTCTCTCTGTCCCCTGTTCCTTTCTATTGTGATATCATGATGTCTATTCACTGGATTATGGGTGAGGAAATCATGCTTTACTCCTGCCGTTATTTATTCAAATAATGATAATAAACGATGGCTTGACTGAACCATCACCGATCTGCTGCCTGTTGTCTACAGGACATTAATCTAAACCTAAACACTGCCAGTTTTACTAATAATACAACCGAATCTACAATGCGTATCATTAGGGATATATTTCTGGATTGTACAGAACCTTAATAAATGTTACACCTTCAGTTTCCAAAGTCAAGACTTCACATTGTTAAGTCCTGCCTACCTATATGTTATCATTAAGAAAAAAATCTAGGACAATAAATAAATGCTATCTATCACACACACATGTGCAGATACTCACATGGTCACACACACATATGCACACAAGTACACATACACACACATGCACATATGTGCACACACGTACAAATAGATGCATGCACATGTGCATGCACACACATAAATAAATAAATAAAACACTTCTTTCTTTAATACGTGGTAGCATCAGCTGACAGTACAGAGATCATTAAAATCTCATATTTTTATTTGTAGATTGTCCTTGATGATGGAATGGCATCACTGCTCAACAGAAATTTAATGCTTTAAGTTGTTACTTACCAGCGGTTCTAATTAAAAGTTTGTTTGGAACACACTGCTGTGGGGAGCTAACACCAGATCACAGAAAGTAATACTTAAAATAAATATGAATAATACAAAACATTACACAAGAGGGTCTAAGATTACGGAATGGACTGCCAGATACTACCCGGAGAAGTTAATTGGTTAATCATCAACTTCCTTCAAAAATAATTGTGATATATATATATATATATATATATATATACACACACACACACACACATACACACACACACCTATTGAGAAACAGAAAACATTAAAATGGGTTACAGCAATCAAGCTTTTTGAAGGTCAGCATTCCAGTAATATGAGCTTGACAATGAAACCTATGAAGTTATCACATTAACTCCATATCCCATGGTGGTATTCCACTATAACATTTTTAAGAGACTCATATTTTGCCTGAAATCCTTGAAGCTTTCATGTCTGTACCATTGCTACTTCTTACCTCAGCTCACAACCCCTCTGTCATGATTTCTAATTGCTACAGCTATGTCATTTCTATTTGCATAATGCCCTTATACTGAGTAATGTTTTCTACCACCTCCTTTATTTAAGTCCTGTATGATAGTGTTTTCTCAAGAGCTCTTTCTTGGAACTTAGTTCTGAGACTGCACTCCAGGAGCAACAGTCTGGGGTATAGACCCTAATGACCTGGAGTGTCTTATCTTTTCCCGGACTGAAACCCTGGGTGCTGATTGCAAGACTGCATCTGTGTTCTCTCTTTCTTTTCTCTCTATGTGCATTAGCAGAAAAAAAATATGGGTAGTTAAGAATGAGTTATGAATTCTGCAAGGATTTGTGTGACAGTATTTTCCGAATTTTCAGACTAGCCTGAGAGGAATGTCATTGTTACACCAGTCTGCTCATCGCTGACTTCATAAAAAGAGTCAAAAGAAGTAAAATAGCAACATGTGAACAGGGCACAAGCTGGGTGATTCCAGAACAAAAAAAAAAAAAACAAACAACACAAAACAGTCCATCAACCTTCAGTTGAGCTTTTTTCTTTACTTCACAATGTGCACAAATGAAAAGAATCCGTGATTTGTGATTTTTATGTAGGCTATCCAACATTAACCTTGCAACCTCTTAGAGCAAGAAATCTAGACAAAGCCATAAACAAAAGTAGGACAAAGGCCCAAAAATAGGGATAATTTTTAAATATTGCTTTTACAAACTTAGAAAGTTGATAGAATAACCGGTTTTGCATTAGCATGTATTTTCTGAAGGGCATAACGTCTGAAACTCAAATGTGTGTAATTATTTTCTAACGTTAATCTTTAATGATTTGCCACTAATTTGCCAGAAAACCACAAATTTATGAAAAACGGATCAAAAATATGAGGGAAAAATCTGGGCATTCTGCAAAATCTGTACAGTTGAGAGGTATATGCTGATTAAAAGACTGTTGTTATAGGCATGAGGTCATATCCACATTAATCACTTCAGTTAGGTACACAGTAACAAGAGTGAGCATTCCCATTTTAGGAAGTATGACTTGTTTCAAGATTCACCATAATAGAACTGCTCTGCTCTGAAAGGCATCCTTGTCATTTTCCATACTATTCGATCCTGTTCAGCAGTGATTTATTCCATTCTTTGGTCTTTAGTTTTTCAGCTCTGTAACTTTGGAGACTGGCTTCGATGCAGCTGTAGCCTCTGATGCCACCCAGTGGTAATTCCATGAATAACATCAACAATGAAAAGAACAAAAGGTCAAGAACACCTGATAAGGCAACAGCGGATGCTGCAGTACAGGTGTTCACTGCAGTAATGATGCTAAAGGGCCACTATTTTTATCTTCTCACACTCTTTATGCCAGAACTTACTCCCCCAGGTTCACTACTCATCATCTGTTAACTCTGATGACTTAATTGCCTTACTTACTGTTTTGCTTTTAAAGGGAGGCATGTAACCTAGTTTCTGTCTTAGCAAAATGCTTTATGAATTTTGTTACACATGAATTTAATTATGCTTTTCCCTGATGGGAAAGGACCTGGTTTCTTCAATACCAAAGGGATGACTCTATTCCTTTAATGTGTCATAACATCTAGTGGTAAATAAACATGTAAGCTAGCTCACTTATGTACATTTTACAATCACTTTATATTAAGTACATTACTGTTCCTAATTTGGATGCATTTTAATTTGCAGAAAATGACAGGACACTTACACCCATGTAGCAATATTGAATAAATCTGCATGGGAAATTATCTTGGTCATTAAAAGTTAAGTATGTAGACTAGTCAGCAATGTCAAGTAGACAGAGATGATTGCACTTTCAATTCTGCAATGTGCAGAACAAGCAACCATTTTAAGATTTTATGCTTCAGGATCAAAAGAATTGCAGGATGTTTCACATGTGCCACAATGTAACCTGTGCAATAGTTAAACTGCTTTTTTACAGTAGATGTGAACTGTTTTACCTGCATTTAAGTTCTAATAAATGTAGGAAACTGCAAAAGTGGCAAACGTAATATGTTGGTACAAACTACATATAGACAAAATAACCAGCTGAGGGCACTTTTTCCTTAAAATACATGGAAAAGTTATGAGTAGCTGTGTAAAGAAAATGGATACTGCAAAACAGAAGACGTTTGTAGTGGGCTGGCAATGGAATGATTATAACGGTTCCACTTTGTGACAGTAAATTAGTTCAGCAGCAATATAACATTTTAATCACTGTGAAAGGATGCCTCACTGAGCAATTAAAAATAACAATATTCTTACAAACTGTCCAATTAGCATAATTAGCTCCAGAGTCTGGGCTCAGCTGAGATTTGTCCATATCTGAGGTCGCTGGGTATGCACCCTGAGGGTTTTGTAAAGTGAATTATACTTACCATGCATAAATCCTAAAGCCATTTCACATCTGTTATGGATTATCATGTTGATCCTAAAACATTACTGTCTTGCACCTTCTGTATTTTTCATGCATGCACGTTTCACCTTCTGCATTTTTCATGCATGCGTGTCATTTGTTTGTTCTAAGAGAATTCACATTTGGTAAATATCTAATTGTCATCAAGTTCATTCCAGTTAAAATGGTTAGTGCATCTTCCTCCAGCCATTTCTTTTATAATGTCATTGACTACTAAAATAAATAATCAGGTGTGCCTATAATGGTGCAGGAAACTAAAACATTCTTCTACTCAAATAGTCTAGTGCATTTTTTTCTCTTTATAAACTACCACAGACACGGCTAGAATACATATTGTTAATTATTTCATTTTCTTTTCCAGATTATTCCAACTTAGCTAGTGAATCCTTTACACAGGAGACCTGTGGAATAAAAAGAAGTTGTATAATTGAAATCATAAATAGTTTATTCTGGTAGCCAATTAACTTAAGTATAACTTCTCTGAGATATGGAAACAAATGGAGAAAACTGATGCATATACAGGGAGAGCATACAGGGTTCACTCACATAGCATCAGAAAGAGAGTCTTGAACCCCTGACTTTGGATATACAATCCAACAGCAACACTAATGACTGCCCACCAAGTTGCGTATCATTATACCTGTTGAAGTATTACCTGATGTCTTCTTGTTTGAATAATATAACCATAGGAAACATTGCTAAGAGCACAGGCTATTGCTCATAGCATTACCTAATTCATAATGTAATGCATACCTGAAGAGTACCACTAGAGAGGCATTATCCCTTTCAGCCATTATACCAGTTTCTCCTGGGTTTTAGGTATAACAAATATACACTTTGTTAAAAGAAAAACATTATTTGTCTCTGGTAATTCGACAGTGTATCTTGGATATTTTACATACAGAAACATGAACTTACTAAAAAAGAACCACCTTGTATATTGGTAATCTGCCTTTCTTCTTTTTTATAAGGTTACCCCCATGCATGTATCTTTTATCTCTTCATTTACTAGGTGACTGGATTAACCCAGACAGAACTGCTTTTTGAAAAAAAAATCAATGCACAAGCATACATATTTGCATTAGAGTAAATTGAATCAGAATATTATAATTAAGCCGTATCCATTTTTAGTTATATAATGTTATACTTTTGTCTCTTGGAGATACTTCAAACATTGCTAGTGAACAACAAAGGTATGTGATGCATTTTTATGGATAGGCTCATGGTTATATTAAAGCTGAAAGTATCTTGAGTAGCCTGAGTAGGATAAGTAAAAGTATTGCTGAGCTTTAGGCAAAGGAAAGAGAAAGGCTTGCCATTTTGAAGAGTATGATACATAAAATGGATGGAGCAAAATGATGAATATGAAGGAATCAAGGAAAGTAAAGTATATAAGACCATCTATATGTCCTTTGATAAATCATGGCCTTGCCTCATCCTAGTTTATATCTGTTGTCTACTTTACAAGAGCATGGACAGTGTGCAGTCACCATATAAACAATAGGACTCATAAGTGTGTACATATTTCTGATGGAAAACCCACTGATGGACTTTGTGGACAGTGAGGGTCATAACCCACCATTGGAGCAGTTGTGTGTATTTTTGTGACATCAGAAAGAAATGTACTCAGTTGACTGCTGCTTGGTATTTTTCCCATGTGAAATACTGGAGTGAGGTATTCAGCAGAACTTCAGAGGGTCTAGTGGAAACCCACAAGGTACAACACAGGCCAACAAGCAGAAAGGTCAAAATTTATTGCTGGGAAGCATTGTCTTATTGGAAAAGCTATCATACACTGTGGTAGTTTGACTTCATTTCTTTACCAGATGAGTGAAATTATCTAGCTGGATTGTTTCTAGTTATGACCAAGGAACAATACAAAGCAAAACAACATTAAGCAGATTTGCAAAGAAGACACAATTAGAAAATAGCCATGAAGACTACATAGCCACAACTAATTAGGGGGTCAACTATATATTTCATTTCTGCATGAGATATTAGCTACTCAGTGAGTTTGTGATTTTATGCTTGAGGAGGGGAAGTGGACAAGTGTGTGAGTTAGCCAGTACAGCACAGTCATCTAATGCATAAACTGTAGCTCTGAGGTAATTGCTACAGCTACAGAACTTCACTGTTCAACAGACATGATGCTATATGTAAAGAAATTAGACACTGTCATCAGTGCTAGCATGTCCGGCTGAAGTTTTGTACATAATTTCAGACTAAATTGTGTATTATATGTCAGCATGACTAGCTATGATATTGTAAATACGTTCTTGTATGTTGATTAATACTCTGTACAAGATGTTTTTAAAGTTGAACAGTGTTCTATTACATGTCTAACGGTACATGTTTGTGAAGGTGATTCTAAACACAGACAGTCTCAGAGTCAGCTAATCTGCAGATGATGTCATTGGAATGTTTCCAGTTGCTCTGTGTTTACTGTCAGAAACTGAAAGACAGGAAAGAAGTTTAACAAACAGCAGTTTGTTGATTTTCAAAAGTGAAATGAAAATAAGAACTGGAACACTTATGACACTTAACCTAGTCTATAAAAAAGCCTGCTGAAGACATTTGAAGCAGTTATAGTTGTTGTTCAGTTGTGTGCAGTTGAGTTCACAGTAGTTGTTCAGTTCACAGTTGTACTGAGCAGTGGATACCTAAAGGACTCATCAAGCACTGTAAGCCTGCCTTTACCCTGTTGTGATATTTAGTTTAAGTCAGGAAAAGTGTTCTTCAGTTAGACAGGAAATTATAACTAAATTAGTCAGAGTTTTTTCTAAATGTTGGATTTCTGTCCTTCAATATTAATTTCATTTTCCTATTGACTGAATTCTGTTTTTTATTGAAATTACTGGTTTATATTTTTAATCATTTTTGCTCATTACTAAATATTTTTATTGATTTACTGCGGTGGTGGTGCTGCGGTAGCGTTGTCGCCTCACAGTTAGACGTTGCCCGTTCGATCCTCAGAGCGTCTTCTGTGTGGCGACATGCGTGAACGGGCGTTCCTTCGTTGAAGGTTGTGCATTAGGCCCGGCAAGCCAGCACGTAAAACTCTACTGCCAATCATTAGCGGACCGGAGTTCCACTGTGGTGACCCCTAACCGGGAAAAGTCGAAAGACACAAACAAACTAAATATTTTTATTATCTTACAATGTGGCTTATACCTGCTTTTATAATTCCCTGGCCATGTTGAAAGCCTGGCTGTTTTAGGTCATTTGCTGCCATTTGTTTTAATACCTAATTTTAATAATTGGACACCCCTTTGAAAGGGCATGTAGACTCTCTGGTTGGTGGCAGAAGTTTACCATATCATTTGGGGAAAGGGACACAGTTGGAAATCTGTGTCAGGCTTTCCCAGAAAAGTTTGGATGTGTGAAATTCAATTTATTTAAGTGTGAGTATATCAGAAGTCTTAAACTGGGACACATTGCTCTGCAGTGTGTAATAAGGAGTTACCTTAGTGGTGGACAGAAGTATACAGTCCATTCCGAGGTTATAGAGCATGTTTCAATTGTGCTGTTACGGGAAATTGTGAAATATTACTCCTGTTTAAGTGACGGTCTCACATTGAAGTCAGTAATGAGGAATGAAGTTCCTTAGTTAGTGACCCAGGATAGTAGATGACATCACATATTGGTGGCAGTTTGGTGGGATATTAGCTGGACGTAACACCATATGTGCTTTTATATAACAGTGTTGTGTGTTTTGTTATCCCAGGTTTTTACTGCATGTGATACTCTTGCATGGACTTCTGGGAGCAGTTTGTGATTAATTGCTAAAACCCGATCTTGACCTACATGAATGCTGTGCAGAATCATGCTAAGGTTAATTTCTCCTTATGATTTATTTCATTTTCTTATGCAGAAGGCAACGTATAATTGGTGGTGCACTGTATTTTAACTTAGAAATGCATTTGCATTATATTTCTTATATTTGTATTATTATACAAAATAAATCATTCATTGCATACAGAAATATAATAATGCATTGTTTATATCCTTCTATATCTTTATCATTCAGGGAAATATAAGGACAGAACAACAATTATAATTTGCATTACCTTTCATGCCACAATAAATAACTTCTTTAGTCTTTTCTATTTCTAAGTAATTATAAATGTGGCCAAACCTCACTCATTGGTCTCAGCAAAACATGCTCACGACATTTTGACTGTTTGGCTACCCATACATTTGAATTAAAGCAACATCCCTAGCACTCGTTGACCAAATGGACATTTGACAAAATGCAGGGAACCCAAATTTGACAAAATGCAGAGAACCCAACTAGTTTTTGAATAATTTCTTAATCTGATTTTCATTTTTTGAAGCCCATGCTTTACTCACCATAGATGCAGTTTTCAGTATTTTTTCCTTATGTCATGCACATATTTATTTTCATGGCACATATTTTTTTTTTTTACTCGTTTACTGCTTTATTTCCTGTATAACTTAACTTGGAAAATGTTAAGCCTTCCTATAGCATTGCTACTATTCAGACAATTTTGAGGCAAGTGTTATGGAGAGTTTTAGTGTGAACATTAGGAGAAGAAATAGTTTTCCTTTCTCGATCTTTTGTGGGTAGATCTTTCAGGTGTTTGATATTCTGTATGTTTGAACATCTTAATGCTTGACATTAAGAACCATAGATCATCCAGAGTTGAACCATCCATGCCCTCCTCAGTAACCTAACCCTGACCCTAACACTAAAATACACACACTGTCACACAAACTTAAAAATCATGTCCCCTCACCTATCCCTGACCTTAAGCCTGACTCTCAAACACACACAAAAACAATCTCATACTCTCCAAATGCCACTCACCTGTCTTGATGAAACATACTCAGGGCATTTTGACTGCTTAGCTATTGATACTTTTGATTTAAAACACCACCCCTATCAGTTAGCAAACAAACTTTTTTTTCTTATGTTATGGACACATTTTATTTTTCAATCATTTATCTCTTTGGGCCCTGTATATCTTAACTTGGGAAATGGCTTAATGTGGTTGTGTTTCAAGGTGAACTAAGTCATCAGAAAAAGGGAAGAAGCATTGTGTCTTCAGACAAGTATCATCATGAAATCTGTGTCATTTTAAAAAGCAAATCTCTCATATTACCCCAACAACCATTAAACTCAATTCCCTGTTGCCTCATTCTTTTCTCCAACCACCCCAACATACTAGGACTCCAGGAGAGGGAAACAAGAATTGGTGATTGCAAATATCTAATTGGGATCTGAAGGTTTTCTGCTTATTCCTAATGCTCCCTTTGGTTAGAAATCCTGGTACAATGCTTATATTACTGTGCCTTATGTGACTGCTTGCTCCTTCACACCCATGGATCCCAGTCAGAGTATCCATGTACTCCTTGGCAGGCTCTCACCCCCTGAATCTTAGTCATAGGAGCTTCAGCAACAGACCTTCCCCATGGAAAGCTCATGTGAAGGGAATTAACTAGAACCCTCCTTCTGGGATGGAAAGCCATTAACTTCTCACTCCCATTTCTCTCATGTCGAACAACTGCTTTAGCTAGATTCATCTTGAGCATAATCATGTCAAAACCTCGGCACCACAGAGTGGAAAATTGTAGAGCTTTTTCATAGGAGTTATAGTCAACATACATAGTTCACTCAAAGGTTTCTTGTTTCCTTGAGTAAAACATGTATATGTGCTGTATTTCTTTATGTGGCATCATTGAAAAGCATGAAAAAAATTCTGTTCTGTGCCTCTGCATTTGTAGCTGTGCTACATCACCATCTGATACCCCTTTCATGCTGTGAGTACTTTCAAAGTGGAATACCTCTATTTCATGATTTTTATACTAGCTGTCTTTGGTACCTACTTCTTTAGGGTAAGATCCTCAGCTGAACTTGTAAAATTGACTATTTATATGACCATTTATGAATATTAGACATAAATGATGTGTGATGTGTATCTGTGACCAGTCATCACGATGAACAAAGCTGCTACAGGTGCTTTGCATCCAACTGGTACAGTTTAAGGGGTGTCAAGTGTGTATGAAATTTTATTCAAATTGCACATTTATGAAAATATATTAAAACAAATTGCTAAGAGGAAGCTTGTAGACATCATCAAAAGCTGCCAACTAGATGAATAACTTAGCAGCTGATAACATGCGTTTAGCATGTATGTTTGTTTAAAAAGATTTTTGATAACTAGTGGATACTGAAAATGCCTGCAGTACAGTAAAATGTGATATTCTAGCATTTTAGTTTGAATGCAAAATGCAGATTATATTTGGAAATTTTCAAATCAGTATCATTGTAAAGCTAAGCTTCTTTTAAATAATGTTGATACTTTAGAATTTTCAGTAGTATTTTGTGAAATATTACAATTTTTCTGAGGCATGATTTGGAAAAAAAAAGATTTTTAGAGACATTTCAAGATCCAGTAGCCATTCCCTTTAAAGTCTCCAAACATCATATTTAATTGGCCAATACTCTATAAAACCAAAATGTTTCAGTAAAATGAAAATAAAAAAGCATTGTATGTTATTAATATCATCAATTATCAGCACTGGTATTTTGATATTTATAATTTTGTTACTGGTCCAGACACATGGGATACTATTTAATAGCACATTTATTTATGCATATATGTATTTAAACTTCTGTGTTAACAGGAATCGAACACTGATCCAAACGGACCATTTTCAAGTTCAGCATGGTACAATTAACAATTATACAAAGCAATAGTTGGGTTTCTAAGATAAAGCACAATATGTAAGTATTATCAGGTTTAAAAATGCAGCAATTTCAATAAATATACATAACCAACATAACAAGTCCTGACAGATATTTCTTATTCAGGACTGCATAGACTTGCAAAACAAGTAGTAAGTATATATAGTTAAGCTACGAGCTTTAGATTTTCTGATTAATATTCACTATGTACAACAATGAGGGAGAGAAAGGAGGGACTGGAGAAAGAAGGGGGGAAGGTGTGAAGAGAAAGTATGATTCAAACATGGAAGGGACAAAAGAAGAAGAAGGGGGTAGGAAGAGAAAATAGAAAACAATTCTAATACCTGGCTAGGACGAATTTAATGTGTGGTTGACCACAGGTCACAGATGGGTTATAAGAGGAAAAGACTACAGTTAAATAATTGATCCTATTTTTGAAACATATACATGTGACTTCTTTCTGGAGAAATGGTTTAGCTGTATTATCCAAACTTTTGTCATTATTGTAATTCTATAACCCAGCTTCTGGGGGATGGATACCCAGTCTCCAATGTTTATAAAAATAAATACTAAAGTCATCTATGCTGCCAGATCTGGTGGTAAGCAAATGTTCTTTCTCTTTATTTCTTTATAAATGTAGATATTATTTCAGCATCCACAAAAACTTAATGTTCTTCAAAAGCCTTGTTTTATTACATTTATGGCCAAAATAATTGACTTGATAGGAATAATTCCCCTTTAATATGACTTCATAAATTTTGTAGAATATCTAGCCACCTAATTTTCCCTCTCTCTCTAGCGAGCTAGCTATCCATCTATCCATCCATCATCCATCCATTTGTTAATTTGCTAATGAGGTGGGTAAAGTGATCACTTTTAGCCATAATCTGGGGTACAGGCATCACATAGATAAATATAGTGCCTGCAGACTATATGAATAGTTGTTATTAGTCCTGAGTAAGTGTTGCAAAATTGAAAATTGAATACCCAAAGGAACGGAGAGCAAATCCAACAGTCCAACAGCAACAAAACCCTGTGGCAGAAGAAAACAGCAGTAATCCAAACAGCTTCAGTCAACAGCAGTAATCCAAACAGCTTCAGACAACAGCAGTAATCCAAACAGCTTCAGACAACAGCAGTAATCCAAACAGCTTCAGACAACAGCAGTAATCCAAACAGCTTCAGTAAAATCCAAAATTATTTATTTATTTATTTATTTTATTATTTTATTTTATTTTTGTTAACCGGGAAGGTCTGACTAGACGAGGTCCATTTTCAGCTGAGGCCCGGGGAGAGAAGCTCCACTTACACCACAAAATAGCACATTACAGCAGAATTTACATCAAAAATGGCACATTACAGCAATACTAATAGTATACAAAGTGCAGAAAAAGCATTTGTTCTACTAGTAGTATTTATCTAGTGAGAGATGGAAAGAAAATACAAACTATTCAAATTGGCATTGTTCTACTAGCAGTATCTAGTGAGAGATGGAGAAACCGTACAAACAATTCAAATTGCACACTGAAACTATGAATTTGGTGGATTTTGCAGTTGCCTGCCCCACTGTAGATTTGAGCTGAGACACTCCCCCAGTCCCATCTGTTTACCACATTCTACCTAATAAACTCTTTCTGCACTTGCTTTTAGTCCTTTTTAATGTAATTGCATTTTTTAAACTGTGTTTGGTCTAATATTGCTACATACTCAAGTGTGCTAGCTTGCACTGCATGTGAATTGTTTTTACTACTGTTTTTACTACTTTTCTGTAAAAAAAAAAAAAGAACTGTAAGCCTGTTTCCTACCTTTCCTGTAACTAGTGTTCCAGGTACAGATTTGCTGTATCCAGGACTGTATGTAAGCTTCTGAGCCCCTCAAGCGTTTCTGTGTTGGAGGGAAGCCTTCTAGCTTATCAGTGGGAGTGGTAAGCACTAGGTAACCTGTCTACCACATGAGGAGTGGTTCTGGCCCAGAAATTGTAGTTATTGGCCATTTGGGCAATCTTTCCCATCTCTCTCAACTTTCTGATTTGAAAGCCTGTATTTGCACTTGTTTCTGTCCTGTAACTCATCTAGTGCAGATACAGATTCTTAGTTTTAGCAGTAAATGTGCTTATTCATGCTCAGCACTTGTTCAGAACTTGTAAGCACTAAATAAGCTACTAATTACTATAACACTCAATATTCCTCATTACCTAGAGGAAAACAGTTTTTGTACTTACTTTTCTCACTTGCTTAGAGAAAAACAGCTCTTGTACTCACTTTCCTCACTTATCTAGAGGAAAATAGTTTTTTATTCAGGCATGTCCAAGGGTCAGCTCCCAGTGTTCTCTCCTGTCTATCTGATGAATCTTTGCTCTTGAGGCAATGTAGAAATTGCCTCATGTACACAGACAACCCTCTCATCCTACAACCCAACACTACAACCTGTGAGAGATGCACTTATCTAGCCAAACTGGAGGTAAAGCTCTCTCCAACTAAGACTGAACTTGACAGTAATGAGGAGAAGGTAAACATTTGCACCACACCACACTCATCACATAGTCTCACTAAATCTACACCACCAAAATACACACATAGTAACACAAAAACATTCGCAGAGGCTCCCAATAATAATCTGTCTAAGCAACAGAGACCTCCAAAGCAGAAACGCAAGCAACCTCCATCCCCGAACAAAACCCAAATGACACATAGCCCAGAGACTCAGTGTGCCACTCAACCACAGCCAATAAGGCAAAACAACGTACCCAACACACTAGTCATAGGTGACTCTATAGTCAGGCACACTGATGTCCCACTCACCAGGATAAACAAGGAGAAGGTTACTGTCAGCTGCCTGTTGGGTGCCAGGATCTGCCACATAACCCACGCACTTAGGTCACTCCACAACAAGTACAAATATGACTCTGTCATTGTCCATGTTGGTGTGAATGACCTGAGATGTACCTCCCTAAACTACATGAAAAGAGACATGGAAGAGCTCTCCGATCTTGTAGCCCAGGCAGGTATGACCCTAGCCCTGAGTAGCATTCTGCCATCACCCAGAATGATACCGCAGTACAAGGACAAAATAATTGACTTCAACAATTGGCTAAGCTTCTGGTGTCATTCTAAGGGGATCCAGTATCTGTCTGCTTGGGATGACATGATTGACAGACCATGATGCTTTGCCACAGATAGCCTGCACCTGTCGCCCCTGGGATTCTGGATACTGGCTAAGGCTCTTGCTGCCCCTATAGTGCCTTTTTTAGGCAAGGTTCAAATAAGAAATTCACCACCATAACAGGAAAAGGCACGCAAAAACTGAGGGTAATGCTACTCAGCGCTAGAAGTCTAAATCTCAAAATGCACTAACTCGAGGCACTCCTTAAAATGGAGAACATCGATATCTGTGCAGTGACTGAGACCTGGTTCAAGGCTCCAGAGAGCACCCCTGCACTACCAGGCTATAACTCATACCGCACTTTTCGGCCATGTAACCTGGACCAAAACACCAAAGGTGGAGGTGTGTCCATATTCATTAAGGATATCCACACCTCCAGGCTAGTTGCTCAGTATAATGCATCCGAGGTTATCCAAGTGCAACTAACTCTGGGCAAAACTGCAATCCAAATTGTAGCTTGCTACAGATCCCCCACCATGACCCAGGATTCCCATTCCTCTTTTCTTGATGTATAGGAAAATATTAGGGTTCAACCAAACACCCTAATAATGGGTGACTTCAACTACCCCACCATTAACTGGGAAAACTACTAGTGTACCAACTCCTTAGCTCAACGCTTTCTGGAATTCATAAACTCCACCAGGGGCAACAATATCCTAGACCTAGTCATTACCAACATGAGTGACCGGTGTTCCACACCTGAAGTCAACTCCTTGTTTGTCCGATCCGACCATAAGCTAATCACCCTTGATATTGACATCCCACCCCCCCCCCATTAAGGAAACCACAGTAAAAAAATTCTCCAAAGCCAACTTCATGCTTCTTAAGACAGAAGTGGTGAACTTCATGACACCCATGCAGATGGACAATACAGTTACAACTGCTGAATCCTACACAAATGCACACTATAAGCACTTACACGAGTGCATGGATCGTGCTATCCCAAACAGAACCAAGATGCTATCCTCCAAAAAAAGGAAGCCAATCTGGTGGTCTCCTGCCATAAAAACTGTACAACAGAAGGAAGAAACGGTTGCAAAAGAGAGTAAAATCCCATGAGTGGAGGAGCTCCATGGTCAGCCTCAGTAAGAAGCTAAGATCCCTTATAAGATCCTCCAAAGCTAGCTAT
The DNA here is from genome assembly GCF_019279795.1 of Protopterus annectens. Lineage (NCBI taxonomy): Eukaryota > Metazoa > Chordata > Ceratodontiformes > Protopteridae > Protopterus > Protopterus annectens. Next base: position 1,615,449,635 of record NC_056731.1, read on the forward strand.
GAAAACAAAATTGCCACTAATTCCAAGGACAACCACAAAGCATTCTATAGCTATGTCAAGTATCTCGATGGCAACACCCAGATCTGCTCTGAGTTACAGCACAAAGGCATGAAAATTGCAGAACCAACTGATATTGCCAACATCCTGGCAGATAGCTTCAGTGCTAACTTTACCCCCCCCCCCACCCCCCCACACACACACACACTCTAAAGGGCCCATATCTATACAGGAAGAATGCAGAGTCCCTATAATCACAACTACGCAGGTAAAAGCTGCACTCTCTAAAGCCAAAAACACAGCATCCATGGGACCGGACAACATCCCAGGCTGCATTTTACATGAACTGGCTCCCCACTTAAGCACCATGTTCAATAATCACCTTGCATCAGGCTTTGTGCCCACTGAATGGCGCACAGCAACAGTTATCCCACTCCACAAAGGGGGAGCCACCACTGATCCCGGGAACTATCGACCTATTAGCCTGACGAGCCTGGTCTGCAAGGTTATGGAACATATCATCATGGAACTCATAAACAAAAACATTGGTAACCTCCAAACTCTGGATCCCACCCAGTTCGGGTTTGTGAAAGGCAGATCATGCCTTCTGAACCTGATCGACTTCTTTGAGGCAGTCACCAAAGCTGTAGACGAGGGCAAGGTAGTTCACACAGCCTATCTTGACCTCGCCAAGGCTTTCGACACCATCCCCCATTCTGGAATTATAGCTAAACTCACTAAGCTAGATATAAATCCCTACATCACAAGATGGGTTGCCAACTGGCTCACTGACAGAACCCACACTGTAAAAGTTGCAGACTCCAAATCTGACCTCAAAGCAGTGACAAGTGGAGTACCACAGGGTTCCGTCCTGGGACCTCTCCTGGTTGATATCTAGTTCTCTGAAGTACAGGCTAACACAGAAGGCCTCTGGCTAATGAAGTTCGCAGATAACTGCAAACTAGGAGCCATAGTCAAGTCCCCAAATGATGTGGACATCCTACAGAAGGGCGTCGCTGAGACAGATGGCTGGTGTCAGAGCCATGGCCTCAAGCTCAATGCCAAAAAGTGTAGTGCCATCCCCTTTGATAAAAACTCTGTACCCGTGAACTACCACATAGGCAGCAATGTACTTAACACCGAATGCGTGATAAGAGACCTTGGGATCTAGCTGGACAGTAGTCTCTCCTTTGATAGTCACATCACCACAGTAATCAGGAAGTCCTTCTACGTGGCACACCTCATCATAAAAGGTTTCTCATCCAGTAAGAAGGAGGTCATCGTTCCCCTCTACTTGACACTCATTAGACCCATTATAGAGTACAATGCTCCTTTTAGAATGTATCTCACAAGACATCTGCAGCAGCTGGAAAGGCCACAGAAGTACCTCACAAAGAGGATTACTGGCCTCAAACAAATGCCCTACACTGACTGCCTCAAAAATCTCCAGCTTTACTCCGTAGCATATCGCCTACTCTGAGGTGATCCCTGCCTAATATATAAAGCTATGTCAAACCCAGAGCTGTTGGACATGCTACACCTAATGAAATCCCAATCCCTCTGAGCTACACACTCTAGGGACCTAAACCTTGTCACCGCAATAAACAGGACATGCTGGAGGGATAGATTCCTGTCCCAGAGACTTCCCATACTCTGGAACAGGCTACCCATCTATGTCAAGCAAAGTTCTTCATTTGCACTCTTCAAGAAAAATCTTGATGAGTAGATGGGAAATAGAAAATACACCCCGGGGATCACTTCTGTGTCTCTGCTCGACAGTGGCACAGGAAAATAACTTTCTTGGGTGGCATAAGCCAGGGAACCTTGTTGGCTAGGCTTACGTAGGCCATGGGCCAATAGCCTAGTACCTACCTATGAACCTACGAACCTATTATAGCAATACTTACATGAAAAATGGCACATTACAGTCATACTAATATTATACAACGTGTAGAAAAGGCATTTGTTCTACAAGTATTATCTAGTGAATCTAGTGAGAGATGGAGGACAATACAGACTATTCAAATTAGTAAAATATTTACATATGTACATTCTGTTTGTAATGAGAAACAGACAGAGATTACAACAAGTATAACACTACTTTGTCAGGGGAATACATTTGGAAGAACCATGCTTACTGGGCATAAACAAAAGAGAGGTATAGATAGTGCAGAAGTAGCAGAGCTTAGGACTGTGTGACACATGGACAGAGCCAAGAGCTTATGAGATGGGCCTTGAGGGTGTTTTTGAATTGAGTGGCATTTGCTGCAGCAGTCACGGATGTGGGGAGATTATTCCAAGTTTTAGCTATAATGTGTGAAAATAGGGCTTTGCCGACTGTGTTGTTAGCTGAGGTAATAGTGAGGAGTGATTTATTGTCAGAGCAGAGCGGGCGATTTGGAGTGTAGTTGGTCAGTAATTGTTTTAGTGCTGGAGTTTTGTCAGGTTGTTTTAGTTTATTGTAGGCTAAGACAAGTTGGTGATAGAGTAGTAGCTGTGGAAGTTCAAGCCACTGGAGTTTCCTAAGAGGTATGCAGTGATGGGTTCTGAATGGGGAATTTGTAGCAAACTTGGCAATTTTGTTATAGCAGGACTCAAGTTTGTCTAGTTCAGATTTCCTGACATAAGTGAGAATTGGGGCTGCATACATTAATGTAGAAAGAAGGTGGGTTTGAACTAGGGTGACTTTAGCCTGATCTGACAGAAAGTTTTTTTGTCTATATAAGGAACCCATTTTTTGTGTACCTTTTTAATAGTTTGAGAGCTATGGATGTCAAAGTGGAGGTTGCTGTCTATTTCGACAGCAAGGAGCTTGGTGTGGAGGGAGGGTGAAATGACGGTACCATTACTGGAAGAGATAGAGAAGGAAAGTGGAGAGGTTTTTGATTTGTTTGGGGTGAATAGAAGTAGTTTTGTTTTATTAGGATTTAAGATGAGTTGATTATTAGTGATCCACCTTTCTACTGAGGCAAATGATTGTTGGGCGAGCTGCTCTAGGATGGTGAGTGATGGGGGTGAGCAGATTAGGGTGGAATCATCTGCATACTGTATTAGTGAGGCCTGCAGGGTAGAGGTATGTAGGTTGTTGGTGAAGATAGAAAAGAGTAGTGGGCCCAGTATGGAGCCTTGGGGTACACCAATGTGGTTGGGAGTAGAGATGATAATACTCCTTGCCACTGGACAGCTTGTTGGTGCTCTGAAAGGTAATTTTTAAACAAATTAATAGTGTTAGGGGTGAAGGCTAAAGAGGTTAGCGTATCTATTAGTATGGAGTGAGAAACCATGTCAAATGCTTTTGACAGGTCAAGGAATATAGCAGATACAAATCTGTTGTTATTCTTATGGCGGTTAACCAGGTTTGTGAAGGGGAGAAGGGCTGTGGTTGTACTATGGTGTGAGCGGAAACCATGTTGTGTAGGGGAGAAGTGATTGTTTGAGTTTAGGAAATGCATGACTTCAGAGTGTATGCATTTCTCTAGTAACTTTGATAAAGGAGACAGGATGGTAATGGGATGGTAGTTGGAGAAGTCATAAGAGGTTCCATCCTTATGAAGGGGAATTATATAAGAGATTTTCCACAGATGAAAGATATATGATTTCTGTATAGAGCGACTGATAAGGATTGAGAATGGGTAGCATATAGAGTAGGCAGCCATTTTTAGGAAATGTGCTGGTAAACCATCTGCTGCAAGAGTAGTGGGTTTCAGTTTTAAGAGGTATTTCTTTATTGTAGAAGTTGGGACAGGTGAGAAGGTGAGGGGAGAAGGTTTTTTGGGGGCTGTTGGCATGGGTGTGTCGTTATTTCTGGATAGTTAAGTAGATAGAGAAGTAATGGTTTCAGTAAAGTGTTGGTTGAATTTGGAGGCTATCTCACTATCAGTATTTGTGGAGGTTGAGGTGGGAGTGGGTGTGGTGGTTTTACCTGGTTTTAGTAGGGAGTTAATTGCATGCAAGAACTTTTGAGGATTGTTGTATTCTTTATTGTGTAAGTGCTTTCATAATGTTACGCATTACTTCATCAGACAAATATAACATCCCCAACTTCAGTTTAAATACTAAATATTCAATACAATTTACCAGTCCCAACTCAGTATATTCCCTCCAAAACTTCCAGTTAATCACAGACCAAATTGGAAACTAATGTTTATCATAAGCACCCCCCCTACTTTTTCATCTGACATTTCTGTAATAAGCAACTTCATACAATAAATAACAGATACATGAGTTAAAAATATACATAAAAACATAGCTGACTAATTAATATTATTTTCTTAATTTTCTAGCTTTTAAAACAGGTTTTAAAGGGATACAATCGTTCAAACCAGACCCCCGATGTACCCCTAATCTCAGGATCCACTGAAGCTCAACACTTTCAGTGTCATTTACTACATCACCCAATCTCTTACTTTCCAACTGTACACGCAACACCTGAAATAGAAAAGTATGTGACTCGCCGTCTGTTATTGTGTGCCTCGCTATTGCACTATAATCCTGCCCTTTCTTATAACAATATATGTGGTCACTGATACTTTCCCTAAGATGTCTGTTGGTTTTACCTACGTAAAACTTGAAACAGCAGACACAATGTGCAACATACACAATATTCTGTGTATTACAATTAGCTCCCACCCTCAAGTGCCATAAATGCCCACTATCTGGGTGCCTAAAGAATCTGGACTCATCAACATGTGTGCACTATAAACATGATCCACATTTTCTGGTCCCAGCTTCTAATGGACCTATCCTATGACAAGATCTAGGGTAGAAGAGTTGCTGTTTAAGATTATTTCTATTCTTGAAACTATACCTGAGTTTATTGCCCACTAACTCACCCGTCCTCTCATCCACAGTTAAAATGTGCCAATTTCTACTTATTATTTCCTTAATTCCATCTACCCCCCTTCGTAAAAGTTAATACCACAGGAACTGTTTCTTCATTAACAGGAACCCCTCTTCTGACTCTATTAAGGTCCGAAAAGTAGGAGGTACCACGACCTCTCCTTTCATTCATACTTTCCTATGGATTTTTCCTGTATCTTGTCGCTTGTATCCTGGTTTAACAAAAGCTTCCTCCAAAAAATTCAGTTCTTTCATAAAGTCAGTATTCTCACAAGACAACCTAGAGGCTCTCAGGGCTTGACCTTCCACTATGTAATTAAATATGTGTGGGGAGTGCATACTTGTTCTAAACAAGAAGGATGGGCAATAACACTCTTTCCTATGTAGTTCCGTAGAAATACCTCCTTCAACCTTTATAACTGTCACATCCAAAAAATCAATGGATTGTAATGACTTATTCAACATGAACTTTAAAAAATGGTTACTAGTGTTCAAAGTATCAACAAATTCCATTAACTCAACTTCACTCCCTCTCCATCCAGTAAAAAGGTCATCAACAAAACGTTGGTAAAACCGAACTGGAGAGGTACCTCCTTCCTGTATCCATTGTTGTTCCCATTGCATCATGACTAAATTTGCATAGGAATTGGCACAACTCATGCCCATTGCTACACCCGCTGTCTGCCAATAACACACTCTGCTAAACAAGAACACATTATGCTCAAGCACTTTCTAGGAGCATACAAATAACATCTATTTCCTGTATCCTGTGCTTACCTTCTCTCACTAAATAGGCTCTGGTCATAGCAATTCCCTCCTGATTTGGAATGCATGTGAACAATGAAGTCACATCCAAAGTGACTAAACCATCAGACACCTCGCCCTGTGAACCCATAGTAGCTTTATAAAGGTCTTTCAAAAAATGTTCTGTATCTTTCAATACTATGGGGTTGCTATCTAAAATCTTTCTTAATTGTTTTCCTAAATATATGGAGATAGGCTCAGTGAGCCATCCAGCCCCTGCTACAGTAGGTCTACGTTTAGGCTTGGTTGGGTGTTTATGTATCTTGGGAAGCCCGTACATCTGGGGAATAAGAGGTTTGTCCACTTTAAAATACTCTAACAAATCATGACTCAAAATGCCTAAACAACGACTTTCATAGAAAGTATTATTGATACGTTGCTGCATGGTGTACACAACATTTAAAGATACAACTTCATAAACATTCCTATCAGATAACATTTTCTCCATTTCACTCCAGTAGTACTCTGCATGCATAATTTCCACTGGTCAACCCTTTTCAGAAGGGCAAATTACTATATTCTTATTCCCTCCTAAACTTTCAAGAGCTGCTCATTCATCAGCAGTTAAATTATTACATTTTGTACTCTTACTGTTATCAAAGTTATCATAAATTACCTTCTCACAAGCTTGGATAAAAATATCTATGTTAGGTTTAAAAATGGGTACAAAACACCTAGGTTTTCTACAAACATTATTATGTACAAAGCTGTTGTCAAACATTCGCTTCAATGTGACATTCCTTGCAAACAAATGTAACTCTGTTAGCAGATCACCAACATCAGCATCACCAGAAGGTATAAAAGTCAGACATTTTAAGAGTAAGGATGTTTCTGCATCTGTCTGGAAATATTCTAAACTAGTCCTGCCCTTCAGTACCCCACATTTTCTTAAGTGTTCTCTGTTGGAACTAAGTCGCTGGTTCCTTTCTCTTCTGACCGCCTTGTTGCATTCCTCGCTCAAAGGACTTCTTCCTGTAGTTTCAAAATGGTAGGGGAAAAGTTGAAAATATCTGCTCCTTCATTCTGGGTATAATTTTTCTTCTCACCACCGTTGTGTTCAAAGCTTGAGAGGCGGTCCCTGCTTCAACTGCAGGAGGTAGCTTCACCAATGGAGTGGAATATACTGATGGAGAATGCACCAGTGACATCACCTGCAGAGTTTGTAAAGTTTCTCTACTGGAAACCTCCCCTTGTATGCCATTGGTCATCCCAATCGTACCTTCTTGTTGATTAGTGCTCTCGCTAACAATCAGGCGTTGATTGGTTCTTACTTCACTGGAAGCCATATGACTTTTTGGCCATGTAAAGGCATGCTGATTTGAAAAATAGTGCAAGTCCCTGGCCAATTTCCTTATTTTTTTCTGCAGCAGCCTTTGTTCATAGCATGACAATTTCTCTATAAGATGAATAAAGTAGACATCTGCTCATTCTTCTCCTACAATGTCCACATATTCATTTTGCTCTTCAGCAACCCTATCACACAACTCTTTTTCTATAGGAGTAAAAAAGTTTCTAGATAGCAAACTAAAAGTAAAACTTCCGAGAACTAACTCAGTGGTTGTTATTTAGAACAATAGTAAGGTTATATTCCATTGTGAAACACGCTGATCTCAATGAGAATATCATTCCCTTTGATCTTAACTATAAGACCTTCAAGCTAATGTCATTACATTAGCATGCTGATAATAGTAGTAAGAAAATTCACAACTAAGGTTTGCTTACAAGCTCAATAGACTTTTAACCCTGAATGCATGCATGTCCATGTCCAAGTGCATCTTAGTCCCAGATGTTGAATATGCTTTACAAGTAGTCTTTCTGTATAACTTTCAGAATATATATATATATATATATATATATATATATATATATATATATATAAAATTTTAGAGAGAAGTGTATATTATTCCAGTGAAAAAGAGAAAAGATAATGTTAATTCCATAGTTAACTGCAAATCTATAATCTGAGTACTACTGTCATATTTATAAAGATGCATACTAGACCTCCTAAAAGAGAGTCTGAGCTCCTATCATTTTAAACTGTAATCAGAATGGATTTATTGAAAGGAAATCCAGCACTCCTAATTTCCAGTTTGGCTATGACTTGCTTGTAAAGGCTCTCAAACAGAAGTGTCATGTTAATGCTGTTTATATAGACATGTCAAGCTCTTCTAACTTGTTAAATCATTACATGCAACTGCAAAACATGAACAATTATGTTAATATAAGTTCCCTCTGTTGGAGTTTAAATGACTTACAAATATGTGAGCAATAATTAAATTCAATAATTATAATAAACACCATTTTAAATTTTGCAGTTCCACGAGACTTAACCCTAGGATCAGAATTACTTAACATTTATATATTAGATTTACCATTTCTTTTAGAAATATGACATTCCATATACAGGGGATAAATTTTAAACTTTCCAGCAATATGAATTCTCTTCAAGTAAACGTTACTGTTCAAAAACTCTTTCATTTAAAGTGCAAAATCAAAACTTTCAGTCACTGTAATAATAAGATTAAATATCATTTAGACCTTGATTGTTCGGAATTTACAGACCATAATACAGATATGAAACTATTGTTAGATAATATCTAAAGTTTAGTCAGTTGCTTTTCTCACTGTGAAAGCAAATACACTACTGGGAAAAGCCACACAATTCTTTTTAACAAGAAATCCAGATATCTTATGGGCAATATGTATAGATAAGAATACATCTTGAGCATGGAGCCACACATTAATCAATAACATCAAAAGCACCCATGCATAAATTGCAGGGGATCTAAATGTTCTTTACCTGACCAATACTAGAAATATCTACTTACACTTATTTTACAAGATTAAAGCTGTTAGGCATTTTTCCTTGAGTTATGGTATACTTTGAGTTGTCTAAGTTTTGGCTTATTATTCTAAGTATATTTGCCTGATAATTTCAAAGGCAGGCTTACTGAAGCCTGATTTCCGTGTATTTTTGCATGGAGGACTATAGCCCCAGACCCCAGTTAGCTGCTACAACTTCAGAGTTATTACATTTAGATATATGTTTTGTAGTAGCAAAAACTACACACTGAAAGGTGTGGAATGACATACCTCCCTCCCTGCAAAAATATTTCAGTTACATTCACTGCCTGTTAAGCATTTTGTGATGGTCTGGGGGCAATAATATTTTTCATGGTAGACTGTGAGCACTATACTTCACATTGGGGGGGGGTGACATAATGCCTAAGGTGCTTACTTGACAGACACAAGGTTCTACTGTAGAGGTGTTAAAACGGTCACTGCACTGAGAAACCCTTGCAGAATCAATTCCTCAGACTACAAAAGAAAACCCTAAACAAAGGCCTGCAATTTAGTTACTTTTCTGGCTGTAGCTGGATAACTTCTAAGTATAGTGTAAAACAAGGTCTGAGCCAAACATAAATAAGGGTGATTAGAGACAGAAAAGAAGCAGTCCTTTTACAGAAGGTAAAGAAAGTAACAGTGACCCTCTGAAATCTCATTATATGTCAATGGCATGGGAATTCAAAATTACTTCCTTATGTCTGGCATGAGTCATACAAAGTATTATGGGAAAGAGAAAGGGTTGAAGGAGTACAAGATTACATTGATACATCAAGCCCCGTTGGTAGCCATGTTGTGGAAAACAGGATAAAATTACAAATAAAGCACTTGGAGTGATTTTGAGGTGTTAAAATAGGCCAGGAAACAAAGATAGAGTGAATGAAGGAGTTTTTATAGTTCTAGGTTGGAGTTTTCCTTTAACTGTTAGTTGTTGGACCTCATCTACTTCTAACCTTGACATATACAAATTTTCATAAAATGTCTTAAATGTCTCTAATGCCTTTACAGGATCTTTGCTTATTTTTCTTGCTATAGGCTCCATAATCTTGGCAACTACTGTTTCTACTTTTTGCTGCCTAGGTCATTTTGCTAAAACAGCAGTCTTTCTAAACTCACACTTATTGTCCAGATACTCCCTTATTTTCTCTTTAGCCATCTACAGTTGTGCCTCTTCTTGTTCTGAGATTCCCCTTATTCTGCAATATTTTATTCTTTGTCAGCCCCTTTTAAATAATTCCTGTTACTTCTTAAGCATTTTTCTTTTTGTTTTATTTATACCCTATATTTAATCTCTACTTTCATTTTATCACAGTCATTAGCCATAACGTCTGAGAAAACTTTATATCTTCCCTAATAACTCGAATAATTTCCACTACCCATTCTTTAAATTCCTCCCTTTTTAACTAGGTGGGGAAGCACCAGTGTCTCATTTTTACTTCGTTACCCTGCATTTTTATCTTAGTTGTTACTGGTGCATGATCTAAAATAGTTACTGGATGTGTGCCAAAGCTTTCAATTAAATTCACATTTTCCTGTGAAATATAATTTCTGTCTAGTCTTGCTGAGTTATTGTATCTTAGGGAATAATATATAAATTCTATCAGTTTCTACTACTGAATTCACATCTTCCATACCAGATATTCCTGTTCAGCTAAAGAAACTCCCAATTCTTCTAGTCAGCTCCTGTGGAACATTGAAAAAGGTTTCACTGGAAAAAAATCTCTCTATGAGCTTTATCATCAGAAGAATAAGAAACAGAGCCCCCTTCTGTTTGTTAGATCACTTTTTGTTGGGCAAATGTCTGTATTTCCTCATTAGCCTGTTCTGCACCAAAAATGACTTTGCTCCACCAGGAGAAAATAATTTGAAGACAGCTGGACACAGCAGCTTGAATTTCACAACATCCTTTTGGCATTTCTCAATTGCTGGGATAATTTGCTTCTCTTCTGCCTGGTGTGCAGTTAATAATCATTTTCCACAAACACTCTACTGTCTCCAGTTTTAATAGTTTGCCTTTCTGTCACAATTTTGTTAGGATTAACTTTTTCTGCTGCTATGATTATATCTTTACTAATACTGGTCTTGGCTGCTTTCTCATAGCTAGGGTTGGAGTATATTCTTGATATGTCCTTTCAATTAACATATCCTGCTGTGCAATATCAGTCTAGTCACTTATTTATGCTTTCATAAAATTAATACAGTCTATTCTTTCCAATTCTCTGGTACAGCAGAAAATCTCAGGTTTTCCCTGCTTGCTCTGTCCTCTAACACTGCCATTTTTTGAAACAACTCTTCTTGAGCAGTGTTGTATTCAGCCAGCATTTTCTTCATTTCGACCTTTAATTTTTGCAGTTTTATCAGTTCATCCAAATAGCTGCTTAAAGCTTCTTCCATTTTGTTATTTGAGTTGATAAACACCTTCAGTGTTTCATTTATTTTAATCAGCAATGAGCACATTTGATTTATTATTTCCTCGAGATTACTAGAAGCCATATCATGCACCAAAGCTGGAGCTGAACTGTTTTTTTGTTGAATGGCTATAGGAATCTTCCCAATCATTGTTTTCTCTTTACCTTTTCTAATTGATTTCTTTTGGGCTTCCCGAGTTTCTTCTTTTCTGGCATTCAGGCAGTGTACTTACTAGCCAGTAAATGAATTTACTAAATTTGGCAGAGTTAATGGCCCTTTTCTCTGTTTCTTTTTTCACATAGGATAGCTGAAATTAAACTGTTGATCAGTGTGCAGCCATCTTGGAAGTCATCAGATATCATGTCTTCCTACTTTAAACCTTAATAATATGGCAGTTCTGTTCAGAGGGTTAAAGCTATAATGTTCAAATCTTGCAACCTCTTAGTTTAAGAAATGTAAGCAAAGCATAACATAATGGGAGGTGATAAAGGTTTAAAAATAGGGCTAGATTTTAAAAATCACTGTTATAAATCAGGAAGTTAGGATTTGTGTTAGTATACATGTTCTGAAAGATATGAAGTCTGAAACTCAAATGTATGTCATTATTTAGTGAATTCAATCCTCAGTGATTTGTCAAAAAAAAACACACAAATGTTATGAGGTGTAGATAAAAATATGAGGGAAAATCTGGAAATTCTGCAAAAATAAGGACATTTGAGAAGTATGCTATGTGTATGTTTAGTAAATCATCTTAAACACATACACACACACACACACACACACACACACACATATATATATATATATATATATATATTTATATATATATATATATATATATATATACGGATTCACTTCAGAAGACTGAAAATTCCTGAAAATTCAAAGTCCTGAATCCCAAAAGATTGAAAACACACAGGATACAAACACTGATTATATTCCAGTACAAGGACACATAGAAACAAAGACAAGACAAAGCATATTACTTTCCACCAAGTATGCGCAGGGGGCCAAGCCCCCCTGCACCCCCACACCCCCTGCTACTTAAATATATCAACTCCGAGATTGCACTTCACTACACTAACACGAGTTATGTTGTAGTATAGCAAGTTAGAAGGGAAGATTACTAAGGTTACAACAGGCAGTCATGAAACATGTAATGGTATGTTTGCCATTTTTTTCTGTGGAGTGCAATCTTGGAGTTTATATATTTAAGTAGCAGGTGGTGTGGGGGGCTCAGCCCCCCACATGAGGGGTGCAGGGGTGCTTGGCCTCCTGCTCATACTTGGTGGAAAGTGATATGCTTTGTCTTATCTATCGTCAGTGTTTGTATCCTGCATGTTTTCAGTCTTTTGGGATTCAGGATTTTGAGTTTAAAGGATTTTGTGTGTCAGTCTTATGGGATTCGAGATTGTTTGCAGTTTTCTGAAGTGAATCCATATATATATATATATATATATATATATATATATATGTGTGTGTGTGTGTGTGTGTGTGTGTCTGTGTGTATTATAATGGTTAATCTTATGCACTGTGTGGTCAGTGCCTAAAACACCTCAACAACACCTGCAACACCCGATGATGGTTATAGCTATGTAGGCTAATATGAGCTTAACTGGATTTTTATATGTTTGAATTTCTTTCCTGAATTAATTGTTAGAGGTTATATATCAAACATCATGCTAGTCAGTGCTTAGGCTATGCCACTGATGGCTTTCAGTGGAGTGTTTCATCTTATCCTTATACAATGTTGGACTTGTTCTAAGACTACAATAATGTTTAGGGAATTTCTAAGTCTGTCCCCTGATTATAAGGATCTTGTTGAGACTGATATTTGAAAATAACCTTTATCTCAGGGGACCAGCTCTCATTTTCTGCATGAACTCAGGGCTGACTTGCCCAAGGACACTACAGCTACAAACATAAGCTACATATTTCAGATATGACTTGCCCAAGATTAGTGATTTATGTCACTATGTCTTTGTCCTTGTTGTTCTGTGGTTAGGTTCTTATGGTAAACCTTACCCTTATGTACATCCTAACATAAGGACTAGAGATAAAAATCTCAACTATTTGCATATCCTAGCCTGCTCTTGGACTCTTCCCCAAGCCTCTGGAAAAGTCTGCCATGTTTTATTACTCTAACAGCCTTAGCCCTAGACAGTGTACCTTGGGTATATGGTATATGCTGTTTGTGGGATATCCAAGTAGTAGTAGGCTGCAAACAACAGACCTCATTTTGGGTATACCTGCACCCTAGCTTCCATTTAAATATCCCATAGACTTGTAAGATACTTAGTTGTAACAGAACAAGGTCCAATGTCTCACGCTTTCAAAATTACCATTCTTTTATCTATGGTTACTCATATTCAAAAACACAATTCCATTGTCACCTTTAGCTACTCCATTGAGTAATGGCCACTGGCAACTCTGGTGATTGTTTCTGTTGGAAAACAGGCCCTCTCAGGTAAAACCCTATTCCCCCATGCTTCACTGAGTTTCACTTTCTACTCTTAATTCTCTGCCCACTCTCCCTATATCATTAAATTTATACTAAACAACCAATTGTTTTCTAATTATTACTCATAGGGACTTAGCAATTCAGATCATTTGCTTCTAATTGTATGATTCTCTGAGCATATAATTGCATCTCCCCTCAAACTCTGATCATATAATTCCTCAGCCATATGACTACTTCTCTCTTCTCATACAGCTACTTGGATTTCTACCAGAGAAAGAAGACCTAGTAATTACTGACTTTGACAGGTCAAACCTGTCTATAACAATGTAAGTACATCACCTAAAATACTGTACTAATATACAGCTTACTAACATTTAGCTTTTGTTGGTACTTCACTTTTCCTTTTCTGTATAGTGGCAGCACAGCTTTCATCTTTGCAATATCTGCTCTTTTCCTCCAGCCACAACGTCTTCTATCCTTTTCTTATATGACCTTCACCTCTGAACCAGGTGGATTCTGCTTACTAACACCTTGTTCTTGTTGGCTGTAATGGTTTCTCCCCATCCTTAGCAACACATTTTCACCTGCACCACAGTGGTGCAAAGCTCTCATTTTTCTCTTGAACCCGATAGAAGGTGCCCCATGTCTAAGCAAAAAGTGCATTCAAAGTTAAATAAAGTGCATCTACACAATGAAGTACTTTGTAGATGTACAGGACCATTGTCTAGAGGACATGTACTAGAGTGGAGCAAAACTCTTGTTCTCTGTGGACCCCTGAAAGACTACGGCTCTGCCAACAATAGGTGCATTCAAAATTAAAGCACATTTGCATCATGAATACAACCTATATCTGTACAGGTCCTGCACTCCACGTTTAAACATGTTAATGGACTCACTCCCTGTATGCTAAAGACATGATTAGCCTCTGACCCTTACATTTTATTCACCTTGTAATTTATTATTTAATGTGCCTTTCTAAAGCAAAATACAAGGTGCAGTAACTATTTGGAGGTGATAATCTGTCTTGACTCTAGGTGAGGGCTGCCTGCACAGGGGCATCCTACAAATGGTATTCACCTTTCTTGGCATTCTAGTGATTTAAATATTTACCCCCTCTCCTTCCCTAGTCATATAGCCAACTGTAGTTTGGATATTTATCCCCATTTCTCCTCATAATTTCTACAACTAGTGAGAACACAATTTACATACAGTTTAACCCTGCAGCTCCTTATTGTTTCTGTATTTGTTATTTTCCTTTCTTATTGTAATATTTCTTGTATCTTTCATCCTGTTAGCTACAGTTATATGAAAACTATCTTTTATTGCTATGCGGTTAATTTTATTGTAGTAGAAGTAGTTAATATTTAAACTAAGAGATTATTGTGTGGAACTACAGATTTATAAAAATCTTAAATAAAGTGAAAAATAAAGTATCAGTGAGAGAGTCTGAAGGTGGCCATATTGCAACTCTAGCAATAGTTTTCACCCATAAATTTACAGTCATAAAACTCCACCGATGTTCTAGTCTGTAAACTAACCTAATCCAAAAATAAGCAGCACACTCCCATACTGATCATAGCTGACTGAAAACCACCATTTCCATGTATTCTCCTATTCTGGACAGTGGATAATTATAACAGGGTGATTTGGTCACCTGTTGAGGATTCACAGTGCCAGGGGTCCCATATCTAGCCAGCAAACACAGCCAGATGAAGGGGGGGGGGCAAAAGGGGCAGTTGTCTTGGATGCTAGCTTATAGAGGGTGGAAAAATCACAAAGTTAATTTAAGTATTTATATGAAAAAAATGAACTGCAGCTAAATGAAGCACTTTGGTTACATTTTGGTGGTAGCCGGCTACTCTCCTCCCCCTTTCAGCACAGCATAAACAAATAACACCTCTTCCTCCTTAAGTTTTACAGAAGGAATGAGCTTCAAGCAGTGCCCTAAAATAGAAGGCAGTCTTCTGATTGTTTTTGGGTGCAGTAGGTGGAGTGGATTAAACTGTTAGTTTATTTACTTTGTGGATGGTTCAGAAGCAAAAAATGGGTAAACCAAATGTGAAACAGAGCACACTAGTAGGTAGAAGAAACAAAAACAACAACAACAAAATGACATTATTTCATTTCAAGATTTTATTTTCCATGTGGAAAAAACAGAAGTGCAACAGCAGCAGAGCTGCACATGAATGTTTATGTCTCAATGTCTCACAGTCTGGGTTAACCTCTTGTCTTGGGACAGTGACTTCTTTGGACTGATGTCTAGCCCGTACAAATTATAAAACTGCACCTGTTTATGAGTACATTTCATGCTATTATTTCAATCACC
Source organism: Protopterus annectens (assembly GCF_019279795.1). Taxonomy (NCBI): domain Eukaryota; kingdom Metazoa; phylum Chordata; order Ceratodontiformes; family Protopteridae; genus Protopterus; species Protopterus annectens. The sequence continues at coordinate 1,615,465,315 of NC_056731.1, forward strand.
AAGCTATTTTTAAAAATGTATGTAATATTGATAGTCTTTGTAAATAAACCAGTATGTACAAATCCTTGAATTAGACTATTCCTTACAGTTACAACATAATAACAGAATGTTTTCTGAGAAAAGAAAGTATTCATAAGGACATTTTTAGAAGAGCTAGGCAATTTTACACATATGCCCATGGATCTGGATAGCCATTTGAAGGACTACACAATTTTGATTAAAGGTGATAACTGTAGGTCAGAATGCAAGTGAATTGTGCTGTATCTTTAAGAAAGAAGTCAAGGCTGTACATGCACGTATAAATTCCAGACACATGTAATCCCTAGTGCCATTTTGTATGAGCAGCCAGAGTGAGAGCATGCATGATTGCGTTTGTTAGTTTGTATACAAGTTACTTAAGTTAAAGTTAGTAAACTTCTATAGTGATGTGTTAGTATAAAATAAAGCTGCTTGCACAGAATCCATGAAGACTCTTCTATTGTGTCCAAAGTAGGAGAGCGACATGGTGTCAGAACTGGGATTGCAGAGAATAAGATCCAGAGCCATGAGGTGCAGAGATGACAGTGAAGGTAAAACTAAGAGAAACGAGCACAAAAAGAGCCAGAAAAGAATCAAAGGTAATGAAAAGTAGCACAAACTGTTTATTTGATAGAAGAGACAAAACGGGGCATTACAAGGCACAAACTGCACTACTGAGCAAGCAGAAGGTATGAAAAGTTTGTTGGCTAAAAAGAAATGTTTAAAATAAAGGTATATGATGAAACGACTAACAGTAAAGCAAAACGAGCATGTTTAAAGCAAAACAAGTATGTTTAAAGCTAAAACGAACATGTTTAATGTAAAACAAGTATGTTAAAAGCTAAAATGAACATGTTTAATGTAAAACAAGTATGTTTAAAGCTAAAACGAACATGTTTAAAGCAAAACCAGGCAAGTTTAGAGTAAAACGAGCATAAGAAAAGTATATTCGGCAAGAAAAGGGCTTAAACAAGCAAAACAAATATAATAAGGGCAAAAAGGGCACATTAAGCAAAAATAAAGCAAGGTGACTGCATGTGTTTTGGCAAAGTGCTATGATTTGGCATAACTACGACTTTGTATTGTATCAAGAGCATAACTAAAGTTATTCAAAGTATCTCAAAATGTGTAAAAGTACTTACAGTGTGTGGTTATTACCATGCATGTATTTTAAAGAATTTATTGTGTGCAAAGTGCAACTATTTTGTGAAATACAGTCAAAGTACATCCATTTCAAAAAGTTTCTTGTGCTGGGTGTGTCTATTCGCAAAGTACCGCCATTACAGAGTGTTTGTTGCACTGTAAAGAGTTGCCTAGCAAGGTACCACCATTTTTGGGACATTTCAGTGTGCTGTATGCAGTTATTTGCAAAGTGCAACTTCTTCAAAATGTTATTGAGTGTTAGGCAAGCGAGGTCCAGTTTTTTCACATCGTGCAGTTATTTGATATGTTTCTTACAATAAGAGGTAATTTATTGCAAAACGATAAAATAAGAGGTGATTTATTGTAAAATAATATTACAAGAGTATTACAGTGCCTGTGAGTTATTTCACTTGCATTGTAATGTTGTTTGAGATGTTTCTTAAAATGATGATAAATGACTTTAGCTTTGCAACCGAGTAGTTTATTTCACAAAGTCCAGTTATTCAAAGGTACTGTGAGTTTGTTCATTAGCATTATTTCAAAAAGCCCAAAAGGTATAAATTCAGAAGCAAAAAGGCATTGGACAAAGTTACACATACTGGCATACATTTCTGGCATATGTGCATGAGTGTATGTTTGTGCTTATTTGCAAAACCCTTCACTGGTATGTTTTAATATGGTAGACAGATTTCGAAAGCCCCTACCACTTGTATTTGATCAGAATATTGTAGGGAATTGGAGAATATTTGAGCAAGAGTATGATATTTTTATATAAGCAGCTTATGCACACAGAGATGCAATTACCAGGTCATTCACTTTGCTAAACCTAGCTGGGTCAGAGGCCATAGAAAGAGAGTGTTCATTTGTGTATGCACCTGCAGTATATGAAGGAGAAGGTGAAAACCATCATATTGTTGTGCAGGCTGAATCAAGAGAAGACCCAGAGTGTTTGTAGCGCAAGTTCAGAGAAATGTGTAACCCTCAGACAGATATTACATTACAGAGGCATTTGTTTTACATGAGAGATCAGAAACCAGGGAAACATTTGCAGCTTATATAACTGACCTGAGAAACAAAGCTAAGACGTGTCAGTTTGGTGACTTAAAAGATGAGCTGATAAAGGACAGGCTTGTGTGTGGTATTAGCAGTGCTGCTGTGAGAAAGACTTTATGCGTGACAGTGATTTAATGTTGAGCAAAGCCATAGAGATTTGTCAAATCCATGAGGTGACAGAATAACACACAAGAATGCTTATGAGTGACAACAGCAGGGTTTCAGTTGGCTCCATAGCAAATGTAGATAGTATGCGACACATGGCAAACAAAAGTAGGCCCAAGCACATGGCAGCTACAAAGTTTCCAGGGAAGCCACGCAGCTTTCCAGCAAGTTCCAAGAAGGGAGCATGAGCCAGCTCAGTGCAGAATAAGCATGAATCAGCAAAACCCAAGTCTAGCCTTATTATTAACTGTCCCAATTGTGGTGCAAATCATGAGTCTAAAAGAGAGGTGCTTAGCATTTGGTCAGCAGTGACTGCGGTGGTGGTGCTGCGGTAGGGTTGTCGCCTCACAGTAAGACGTTCTCCTGTTCGATTCTCAGCTAGAGCATCTTCTGTGTGGAGACATGCATGAATGGGCTTACCTTTGTTGAAGGTTGTGCATCAGAGCTGGCAACTTGGCATGTAAAAATCTACTGCCAATCATTAGCAGATCTGAGTTCCGCTGTGGCGACCCCTAACCGGGAAAAGCCGAAAGACACAACAAGTTACAAGTGTAAAAAATGGAACCACTTTCAAAAGTTTTGTCAATCAAGTAAACCTCACACAGTTGTAAATAAAGGTCGCACGAAGAAGCAAGTTGATCAAGTAGAGCCAAAGCCGACAGCTTTCTATGTAGATCATGTTTCAGTGATTGATGAAAGAGTCGATGCAGTGAATTTATTAATAAGAAGCAAAGTGTTTTGTACTCATCAGATTAATGGAAAATCCTCAGAGCTTAAAGTAGACACTGAATTCAAAGTGTAAAGTTATATCAGCAGGCACATTTGCTAAAGTGAGAACTAACGATCAACTCAATGTAGTCAGTAGTGCGAGACTTGTTGCTTATGGAGATGAAGAAATTCAAACCGAAGGTTCAGTGATGCTTTCATGTTATTTGGTCGAGAACTGTTACAACTTGTTATTCTATGTAGTCCGAAGACTGATGCAATCTTTATTGGGTCTCAAAGATAGTTTAAGAATGACTCTGCTTTCTTTTGCTAAAGAAAGCAATAATTTTAGTGCATTTCTGAGTTCCAATTTTTCTGAAGCAATTTTCTCAGAGTATGCTGATGTTTTTGATGACAAGTTAGGCCACCTTCCATTGTGTATTCTATGAAGTTAGACTCAGAGGTCACTCCAGTAGTCAAACCAGTGAGAAGAGTTCTGATAGCTATGTACAATAAAGTTAAGACTCAGTTGGATTAAATGATGCAGCAAGGTGTGATTTGTCCAGTCACAGAATCAACTGAATGGGTGTCATCCATGGTAGCAGCTCACAAAAAAGGCTCAAATGAAATCAGAATATGTATTGACCCAAGAGATCTGAACAAAGCATTAAAGAGACTATATCATCCAATGCACACAGTCGAAGAGGTCACAGCCCTAATACCGAATGCCACTGTTTTCTCTGTCTTGGATGCAAAGAGTTCATTTTGGCAAGTGATGCTTGATTGCAAATCTTCATTTCTAACCACTTTTGGTACTCTGCTTGGTAGATATAGATTCCTAAGGATGCCATTTGAAATAAATTCTGCAAGTGAAGTCTTTCGGCGTGCAATGGAGCAAATTTTTTCTGGTTATCCTTGTGCCATACTAGTAGATGATTTATTGGTTGGAGGTAATGGTGAAGCAGAGCATGACAGAAACCTCAAGAAAGTTCTAGATAGAGCACGTAAAGTAACCTTGAAGCTCAATCCTCTGAAGTGCAAATTCAGACTTCCAGAAGTTATATATTTAGGTAATTTGTTCACCAGTTCATAGGTTCATAGGTTCATAGGTAGGTACTAGGCTATTGGCTCTGGGGCCTATATAAGCCTAGCCAAAAAGGTTCCCTGGCTTTCGCCACCCAAGAAAATTATTTTTCTGTGCCCCTGACAAGCAGTGCCACAGAAGTGATCCCCGGGGTGAATTTTCTATTTCCTATCAAGTCATCAAGGTTTTTCTTAAAGAGGGCCAATGAGGAGCTTTGCTTGACATGAATAGGTAGTTTGTCCCAGAGTATGGGAAGTATGTGGGACAGGAATCTATCCCTCCAGCATTTTCTGTTTATTGTGGTGACAAGGTTTAGGTCCCTGGAGCGTGTGGCTCAGAGAGATTGGGATTTCTTTAAGTGTAGCATGTCCAACAGTTCTGGGTTTGACATCGCTTTGTATGTTAGGGAAAGATCGCCTCTGAGTAGGCGATATGTGAAAGAGTAGAGCTGGAGTTTTTTGAGACGTCTGCGTATGGCATTTGTTTGAAGCCGGTAATCCTCTTAGTGAGGTATTTCTGTGGTCTTTCCAATTGTTGTAGGCATCTTGTGAGATACATGCCAAACAGGGCATTGTACTCTAAAATGGGTCTGATGAGGGATGAGTAGGGAGGAACAATGACCTCCTTTTTTTCTAGAGGAGAACTCTTTTGTGATGAGGTGTGCCATATAGAAGGATTTCCTGACTACTGTGGCGATGTGGTTATCAAAGGAGAGACTACTGTTCACTTGTGTCCCGAGGTATCTTATCACACTTTCAGTGTTTAGTGAGCTACCACCTATGTGGTAGTTCATGGGTACTGATTTTTTTCCCAAAGGGGATGACAATGCACTTCTTGGCATTGCGCTTGAGGCCATGACTTTGAAACCAAGCATCTGTCTCTGTGAGGCCCTTTTGTAGAATGTCTACATCATTAGGTGATTATATTATGGCTCCCAGTTTGCAGTCATCTGCAAACTTTGTTAGCCAAAGACTTTCTGCGTTGGCCTGCACTTCAGAGAAGTAGATGCCGAACAGGAGAGGACCAAGGACCGAACCCTGTGTTACTCCACTCGCCACTGATCTGAAGTCAGACTTGGAGTCGGCTACTTTTGCTGTGTGGGTTCTGTCGGTGAGCCAGTTGGCCACCCATCATGTGACACAGGGATTTATGTCCAGTTTAGTGAGTTTATCTATAATTCCAGAGTGGGAGATGGTATCAAAAGCCTTGGCAAGGTCAAGATAGGCTGTGTACACTACCTTGCCCTCATCTACGGCTCTAGTGACTGCTTCAAAGAAGTCAATCAGTTTAGTAGATATGAACTACCTTTTACAAACCCAAACTGAGTGGGGTCCAGGGTTTGGAGGTTAACTATGTCTTTGTTTATAAGCTCCAAGATGATACGTTCCACGGCCTTGCAGACCAGGCTCATCAGGCTAATGGGGCAGTATTTTCCGGGGTCCATGGTGGCACCCTTTGTGGAGTGGGATAACGGTCACTGTGCGCCATTCAGTAGGCACCTAGCCTGCAATGAGGCTATTATTGAACATGATACTTAGGTGGGGTGCCAGTTCATTCAGTAGTTCATGCAGTACGCAGCCTGGGATGTTGTCTGGTCCCATGGATGCTGTGTTCTTGGCTTTGTTGAGTGCGGTCTTTACTTGTTCATCCGTGATTACAGGGACTTTGCATTCTTCCGGTGAGAGGGGGGTAAAGTTAGCACCGAAACTGTCTGCAAGGATGTTGGCAATATCGGCTGGTTCTGTATATTTAGTGCCATTGTGCTGTAGCTCAGAGCAGATCTGAGCATTGCCATTAAGATTCTTGACATAGCTGTAGAATGCATTGTGGTTGTCTTTGGAATCAGTGGCAAATTTATTTTCAGGCATGAGACCAGACCCGATCAAGCAAGCAGCTATTCTTGAGATGTCAGCACCAGATAATGTACAAGCTCTACAATGTTTTCTAGACATGGTCAACTATTTAGGCAAGTTTATACCAGACTTCAGTGAATTAACAGCACCTTTAAGAGAGCTAATGTAAAAATGTTGCATGGTCATGGTTGGAACAGCACCAGAAGGTATTTGAAGACCTTAAGCAGAAAATTGCCACCACACCTACCTTAAGGTACTATGATGTGAACAAACCAGTTACTCTTTTCTGTGATGCTTCAAAATTTGGTCTGGGCACAGTTATACTTCAAGAGGGCAGACCAGTAGCCTATGCATGTAGAACACTAACCAAAACTTGAGATGCAGTATGCTCAGATTGAGAAGGATCTTTTGGCAATAGTATTTGCCTGTTCTAAGTTTCATTATTATACCCATGGTCGAGCTATACAGATTGAAACTGACCACCAACCTCTAGTTACTATTCTATGGAAGCCAATGCATTCTGCTCCAGTGAGATTACAAAGAATGATGATCAGATTGCAAAAGTACAATTTCAAAATGGTCTACACAAAAGGCAAATTGCTCTAGCTGGCTGATATCTTATCCGGATCGGGTCTATATTAGAAGACCGAAGATGCATTCGAACTTAAAAGGCAGAAAACAGAAAATATCGAAGTGGCTGTTAAGCGAAATCTTTCCCTGTGAAAAAATTTGCTTGGCTGCTTTGGTACTTTGCCATTTTCGGCACTGTAGTGCGGTCTCGGAGTAGGTATATTTAAGTAGGGGGGTGGGGGGTGAGGTCCCCCAGTTAATGTAATGTTTAAATTCATTATTATTTTTATTTTTTTTTTTGTTGGAACAGCGTTTTTTTCCCTTGGAAAAAAATTGCTGTTCTGACACTTCGACATTGTAAGCTTTCGTTAACATAGGGTCGATCAATCACCATTCACTTTTTTAAGCGTTCGGAGATTTAATATAGACCCATCCAGATCACCCAGAAATATGACTGAACAGCTTGACACAGAGAATTTTGACTTTGATGTGATGTCAGTATGCAATTTTTCTACCACTAAACTTGATGAGTTGAGAGACCACACTCAGACTGATCCAATTTTGCAGTAGCTGAATCACTACATTAATGTTGGATGGCCGTCAAAGCAATCTAGTGTACCACCTGAAGTGCAAACCTATTTTCATTACAGAGATGAATTGTTGATGAAGATGGCATTATTTTCAAAGGTCCTAAAATTGTTGTTTCTGCTTCCTTACAACAAGAATATATCCAAATGTTGCATCGTGGTCACCCAGGCTCCGCATCCACTAAGAGAAGAGTGAGAGAATTAGTATTTTGACCTTCATTACCAAAATACATTGATAAAGTACTTTTTTCTTGTTCAGTATGCAATAGTACTAGACCACATTTGCAAAGAGAACCACTTCAGCTAAGTCCATTTCCTGAACTACCTTGGTCTACAGCTAATATCTTTGAGTGGAACATTGAACACTACTTGATTTTGGAAGACTCTTATTCGAATTGGTTTGAGATTGATTTGCTACCTAACCAAACATCCACTGCTGTTATTACTAAGTTGAAATGTAATTTTTCAGTTCATAGTAGTCCACACTAAGTTCTTTCTGACAATGGCACTCAATTTACTTGCCAGTTGTTTCAGAAATTTGCAAAAGAATGGGACTTTGTACATTTCATTAGCAGCCCTAAATATCCTCAGTCAATTGGTCTAGCTGAACATGCAGTACAGAGTGCAAAGCAGTTATTTGAAAAGTCAAAGCATGACAATACTGATTTGTTCTTGAATTTGCTTAATCTCAGAAACATACCCTGTGATGATATTCTTGGCTCACCCTTCTCAAAGGCTACTTTCCAGGCAAACTAGAACTACGCTACCCATTACTTCCAGTTTATTGAAGCCTAAACCTAAGAACAATAAAATCATCAAGGATCAATTGGTTAAGAAGCGTAACATCCAAAAATCTAGTTACGACAGATTGAGCAGATTACTTCATCCATTGAGGGAAGGAGAAATGGTACGAGTCCAGACAACGAAAGGTTTTGATTGAATTGGAAAGATTACAGACATCTGTGCCAAGCCAAGATCCTACCTGGTAGACTCTGAGGGTGTGGAGTATAGGAGCATAGCATAGACATCTTCTTCCTGCACCAGAATCATCATCACCATCAAAACATTAGTTCTGTGATGCAGACTTCAAATCTAAGAGTGAATCAGGCACTGTTTTTATACCAGAATGTGCTCAAAATTCTGATTCCATTCCAGAAAATGTTCCAGACTTTCCACAGGTCAAACATTTTGCAGAGACAGTTCCAGTTGCTAAATCTAATTCCCAGTTTACATAGATGAATATCAAAGCCTAGTGTGAAATACGCAGCAACATGGACTTGATTGTATATATATATATATATATATATATATATATATATATATATATATATATATATATATATATACTTAGTATTGTTTAATGAATGACAAAGAATTACCTGTGATTTCTGCATGCTAAATAGACTCATAGCGTTGTAAGATCTATTTCTCAAAGAGGGAGGATGTAGATCAGAGTGCAAGTGAGGTGTGCTGTATCTTTAAGAAGCATGTCAAGGCTGTACGTGCACGTCTAAATTCCAAACATGTGCAACCCCTAGTGCCATTTTGTTAGAGCAGCCAGAGTGAGAGCGTGCATGATCCCAGTTGTTAGTTTGTATACAAGTTACTTAAGTTAAAGTCAGTAAACTTCTATAGTGCTGTGTTTGTATAAAATAAAGCTGCTTGAACAGAAGACTCTTCTATTGTATCCAAAGTAGGAGAGTGACAATAATTGAATCATCTTTAGTTTTTAATTTCAGGAAAAACACATCTTCCTGCTGAATTTCTTGAGAGATGAACTTTATGAGCTACAGTGATCATGTGGTAACAGTTTAAAATCTCTGGACCCATGTTGCCGAGTCTTGAAGTCTACATAACAGACAGCTGAAAATTCAGACTTAAATATACTTAGACTAATGAGACCACAGTTCTACAATGTCTGTCTACAATGTCTACAGAGCAAGCTTGAGACCACAGTTCTACAATGACCACAAAATAAGCCGAAGCCATCTTCTTCAGTAACAGGGCTTAAACACAGGATACCACCCCTCAAATCTCAGAAGACTCAAAGATTTCAAACAATTTTGTAAACTACTATAGCACCTAACATACTAATCCAAATGCAGCTGTTTTAACCACTACTCCATTGCGTGATTGGCTCCTTATAGAAATCTTGAGGCTCACATGGTTGAAAAAAGACCAAAAATACAAAAGAAGAGCAAATATTGAACATCACTCTTCTCCGAGATGGGCATTTCTCAAAATATTCCCTTTTCTTTAAATTATGGTGATCTTGGCATTGTTATGTATAAGCCTGTGGGCTTAGGAGGTTTGACCTCCACATTGGAGGGGGTGTAGGTACCTGCCTGCAAAAAACAAGTTCAAAGGAGAAGAGTGATGTTCAATATTTGCTCTTCCTTTGTATTTTTGGTCTTTTTTCAACCATGTGAGCCTCAAGATTTCTATAAGGAGCCAATCACACAATGAAGTAGTGGTTAAAACAGCTGCATTTGGATTAGTCTGTTAGGTGCTATAGTAGTTTACAAAATTGTTTGAAATCTTTGATTCTTCTGAGATTTGAGGGGTGGTATCCTGTGATTAAGCCCTGTTACTGAAGAAGATGGCTTCAGGCTTGTTTTGTGGTCATTGTAGAACTGTGGTCTCAAGCTTGCTCTGTAGACATTGTAGACAGATATTGTAGAACTGTGGTCTCATTAGTCTAAGAATTTAATTCACAGTTCTCTATGTGTACTTTCCAGAAGTACAAATTAAAACTACTTAACGCTATTGAAAAAAGAAAACACTAACTATATAGCAGATCAGAAACAGCTTGAACTTGATTATTACTCTCACTGGGATCAAATACTGAACTGCTCTGCTTGAAACATATTGTTACAGCAAGGCATTCTTTCAGTAACTAAAACCTGATTTTCAAGATAGCATTATATGTGGCAATAATGAATCGATTTCCCTTATTTTGATACAAACCAAAGATACCGTTATGCTTTTCTGTTTTTATGATGCATATAAATGGAACATTTGAGTTCACAGAATCCAAGTTCTGCACAAGTACTCATTTTTGAAAAGTTTTTGTCAACTATGTGGATTCCTAAATGCTTCTAACAGGAACTTTATCGTATCCCATAGTGTTGCAGTGGATCATGAATCCTACCACAACTGCCTACAATACCCAGGAAGTGTTTTTAAAACTCCCAGTTCAATGAAACATTTCTGGGGAATACTGTTTTTTTGTCAAAAATTACATTTTGGTAAGCTATAGTGGACCAAAACTTAACCTCTGAGAAGCAGAAGAACTGACGGTTTAAACTAAGCCAACTCCACTGGGCATTTGTGACGTTCTACTTTTAAAACAAATCTGACAATGCAGTAATTCTTTTTTTAATAGGTTTTTGCAAGCTTAGAGTTTTTCTTCTTTGCTATAATGGTTTATTAAAATTTTATATGAAGCCTAAGACTAATATTATTTGGTTTTGAATACTAAATTGTAAGGTGTTTAATCAGTGGAAGACAAACCCCTTACCTGGAGTGGGTCAGTTTGCTATGGTATGGGAATACAGCTGAACAGCTGTGCTTGTTTCACAATTAAATATTTTGTTATATAGCACTTCCTTTTATGTTTGTTCCACCAGTGGTTAGAACCTAGTTTATGTTGTTGCCTGCATTTGAGGAGCCCAATCACACACTAAATGGGGAGGGGTCATAGAATCTGTCGTTTTCTGGTGCTGTCTGGCATTACAGGACTAGTGTATAGTTATATGAAATAAGTTAGAGCATTTATTCTCTGGCTATAGTTTGTGTGATATTTTTGGTCTGGGAAATCATTGACTATTGCACTCAGTAAATAAAAGATGGGTATAGACTGGCTGTGGTCGAAAGTAAATTACCATCATGTTCTTTGCTCGGTTTAAAGTTTGGAGTTACAGGACTATAGAGCATTTGTATCACAAAAGTTGGAATATTTACTCTGGAGCTTTCATTTGTGTGAAACAAAGTTGAAACTGTCCTTAATTTCAAAGAATGTCCATGACTTTGTCTCATATTTTGGTTTGTGTCACATAAAATGTGTTGTTTTCAGGCAAATCATTGTAGATTACAGTCAATAAATGTGGATCTGACGGTTTGTGAAAGCAACTTATTATCTTGTCATTTTTCACAAGTTAAAGTCATGTTTCACAGGACTAATATGCACTTGTATGAAATAAGTTGTAATATTTATGTTTTTGCTGGCGTTTGTATGAAACGTGGTTAAAACTGTGCCTGATTTTGAAAAATGTTCCTCCTGACCTTTTCTCATATTTTTGGTGATTGTCATGAAATTTGACATTTTCTGGCAAATCACTGAGGATTATAGTCATTGAATAAAAACAGGCATTTGAGTACTCAGACTCCATATCCTTCAGAAAAGGTATGTCAATGCAAAGGTTGTTATTCTGGCTGCTTTCTAAGTATACTAGGGCAATATTTAAATTCTCTCCCTTATTTTGGTCCCTTATTCCTCATTTATTTGTTTGTTTATTTGCTATGTCCCTGATTCTTGTGCTGTGGTTGAGAAGTATTAATTTTATCAGTCAAGTGAGGTGTACATGAAAAAGTGGTTACACCTCCTGGGTGGGCTTGGGAAATGTTTGTGGATGAAATTAACTTACCTTCTGGTTGTTTGCTCAATTAACAATTTGCCTTCACAGGATTAATGTGCTACTTGGTCTTCAGTGCATACTTTTACTATGCACTGTAACTTTAACAATATTTACTGGGTATTGTAAGGATGACAAGTGGCAGTGCTGTGTTATGCACAAGTATATGATGTCCTTTTATATCACTGTTGCAGTATTCATCATAGAAAGGTTGTCCCGCCCTGGACAGCCCAACACTCGGCTAGTATGAAAAATCCTAAAGCAAATCTTGTATGTGTTCTACATCCCCACACAAAATGTAGGCCATAAAAGGGACGTAAAGACAGAACTTCCCAGAACTTCTTTTGCCACCAGTTCGAACACCATTTTTACCAGTTGGTTTGAACACTTTGTTGCTGTACTGAATATTTAGCAACACCAAATAAGTGCCCCACTGTTTTTTTTTTTTTTTTTTTTTGCTTTTCTTGGTCTTGTATTTTATATTACTGCCAAGAGTTTATGGGAAAATGTCAGTGTGGGAGGCAGATTCCTCACAAGGATCATCACAAAGAGTGTTTTTTTTTGTTTGGAAGCTTCCCACAACCATACCTCTTATAGCATCTGTAAGGTATTTGTGCCTAAGACACTCAGAAGCTGTTTGTCTTCCCTGGCCACTTATCTTGAAAAACAGTGTCTTAAACAGTTAACCCAGGGTACCATGGCAGAATCCTTTAACCTCGAGATACTCCCACTAGGGAAGAAGAAGGCCAAGAAGTCTTGGACAGATTCTTTAACTGTCCAGCCTCTGCTGGACATCCCTCTGTAAGCAGGTAATAGCTCTGTAGGTCATTACGTGTTTACATCAGATTTCTCTTCCATGACACTGCTGGAGGCCGGCATGGATCCATATTTTTGCACATCCTCTGAGGCTTTGTCGACGTCTGCTCTGGACATTGAGGGGGAACTGCAGGTATTGATCTTGGAGGGTCCTAGAAGGATTTCACAGATATTGGTCAGGGTGAAAAGTTCCAGATTCTATTCTCAACTCTTGCCAAGGGTCAGAACCTCCAGTATTTTTTAGGGCTGATGTCTCTTCTAAGAAAAGACAAAAACTGAAGCATGTTTCAGTTAATCCTATGGATCTTCAAACGGAATGGCAAGAATTTACTCAAGGCTTGTTTTCTGCCTTAATGGCCTTAAAGTCTCCTCAGGGGTTTCAGTACCAAATGCTCCTTGGACCTCTAGCCCTTCTAAATGGCTTAAGGAGACAGATTCCTCGGATGAGGATTCAGTGTCTGGTGAGGAGTCTTTGTCCTATTCTTCATAGATGCCTTTACCTTTGGTTCTGATGAACAGAAATCTGTTAGCCCTGAGCTTCCTTTCGAGGAATTGCCCTTTGGGGGCACAATTGCGAGGATGATGGAATTCTTTAAGAGGGATTCTTCTCAAGTGTCCAATATTCAGAGAAGATATTATGAGTTGCTTCAGGTGGATATTCCTAAATGATTGGCAGCTCTTCCTGTGTTGGCTGCCTTGTTAGATACTTTCATTGTTGCTTCCAGGTCTCCTGATTCTCAGCCTCCTGCTCCTAAGAAACCTGATAGGCTCTATAAAGTTCCTGAGGACTGTCTATTTTTATTTAAATTTTCTTCTGCTGGTCTTGCTGAGGTGTCTGTTGCTTCTGATAAACCCTCTAAGCTTTTGCACTCTTCCAAACATTTGCATTCTGAGAAGAATAGTATGGCAATGCAGAGGGTTGGCAAGAAAGTTTACACTGCTTCTACTTTGGCCTTTAGGGCTATTAATTACCAAACCCACATGACCAGGTATTCTCTGCCCTTGATTGCTCAGGCCTGTCATGTTATCTCTGCCATCCCTGATTCTGATGGCAAATCCTCTACCTTATCTTTTTTAGTTTCTGCTTTTCAAATGGCTCACCATTCTATTAAGTGTAGCTATGATGCTGCTGATGTCTCTTCTAGGGCTGCGGCTTTTGGGTCCCTCATGTGGTGTTATTCTTGGCTTTGTCTCCAGTCTCTACCTGAAGACATTAAGGCCAAGTTGTTAGATGCTCCTTTGGTAATACACATCTTTTGGCACTTCAGGCTTGGGAAGTGGCTATCAGTACTCTTCAGGCAGTGCACATTCCTTCAGAGTACAATCCTGTGGCAGACTCTCTGAGTAGGTCCAAAACACAGGCTCATGAATGGATGCTTCACAGATACATGTTTCTGGACATTGTCCATCAGTGGGCTATTTCTCAGGTAGATTTTTTTGCCTCCCCTCTGAACAGGCAGCTTCCTCTCATCTCTGCCAGAGTGACATGCCATCTGGCGTGGAAGACGGACACCCTTTCCTTTCCTTGGAAGGGGAAATTTCTTTTTTTTTCCTCTGCTTCCAAGAGTCCTACACAAGATTCATCTGGACTCCCCAAAAAATCATACACATGACTCCCTTTTGGCTGATACAGCACTGGTTCCCTTTCTTAATGCATCTCTTCACACAGGACAAGGCATTTCACATCCATCCCCCACTTGTCCAATCTGCAACTAACATTGTGGGTGATAGGGTTTTGATCACTTTCAGGGACTCTTTTCTGAGGACATGCTTGGGGTTTTACAGGATGCAAGAAAACCCTCAACCAGAAAATTTTATATGTCCAAATGGAGGAGATTTTCGGTCTGGCGCCATGCTCAAAACCAGGACCCTTTCTCAGTGGGGATCCCTCCAGTCCTCTCTTATTTGTGTGAGTTGCTCCAGTCTGTCTTGGCCTATTCTTCCATGAAGGCCCATTTGTCCACCATTTCTGCTTGTCTGCCCTTGAATCCTCCTTTGACTTCTTGTTTTGAGGTCAAGCAATTTCTTCAAGGTGTCCTGTATATTGGGCCTCTAAGAAAACCTATTCCTCCTCATTGAGAATTTAATTTTGTTTTGGAAAAAATTGATTCAGGCTCATTTTTAGCCTGTAGATTCTGCTTCTTTGTAACATTGCACCCGGAAGACTGTTTTGCTGCTGGCTCTTACTTTTGTTCAGAGGATTTCTGAGCTCCAGGCCCTTATGGCCATTCTTCCTTTTTTAGTTTTTCACAGGAACATGATGCCCCTTTGTACTAATCCTTCTTTTATGCCTGGGGCAGTAAATGACTTGTCCTTAAATTAGTCGGTACACCTCCCTTCCTTTTTCTCTTCTCTTCAGTCTGCTAGTGAAAGGGACTTGCATACCTTCAATTTGCACAGACAGCTCAGGTACTATTTGGATAAAACTAGGACTATTTGTAAGTCTGGTCAGCTTTTTGTTTTCTTTCATCCCCAGTCTTTGGGTTTGGCTTTTTCTAAAAAAAACATCTCCTCTTGGATATCTGTATGCCCCTTTTATGCACTGCATTCTCTGCGGGGAGCATAAATGTGATGTATGGTGCATAGAAGATCTTTTTTAGGGTTTTTCATACTGGCTGAGAGTCAGGCTGCCCAGAGCGGGACATCCCTTCAATGACGAATCCTGCAACAGTAATATAGAAGGACATCATATACTTGTGCATAACATAGCACTGCCACCTGTCATTCTTGCAGTACCCAGTAAATATTATTAAAGTTACAGTAGAGATATCAAACACACCCTATCCCTCCAACACTCCCCAAACAATTATAACTTTTTCCTATGTACTACTAATTGAAAGATAATCATTACTGCATGCATAAATATAATAGAGGCAGCACTTAAAACATTTGCCTTTCCTTACTATATGCACCCTTGTTCTACTTTCCAACAATTCTGTCACTCTATAGATGTTTTCCATAGTTGAACAACAATAATTTTATTATCCTTGTGGAATTATACCATCCCAAAATACAGCTGAATATAATCAGTGCATTGGCCTACACAGATTTGCCTTTAGTCTACCACTGTCTCCCTACTAGACTTAATCATAGCAAACATCCCAAAAATGTGGTCAAATAGCAGTTCTACCAAATAGTGTAAGTGATTACTTCCCAGTTCTATCAACCTGACCATTCAAAGATCACAGATTACCTCCACTAATAAAAAGCATTGAATCCACCTCTGAATAGGGAGAAACTAACATCTTAAATGAACTGAGGTTCATAGGCTAGACCTCTGTACTAACAGACATCAGCTCCATCACTGCACAAAACTTTTTCTACAGGACTTTAATACGGCAGTGGCCAGAGGAACTTTATGCTCCTGAATAACTCAAATATTAGGCAAATGTTTAAGCAAAGAGATGGTATAAGTGGAAATCTGCCACACTAAATACTAACATAAACTATTTGTTTGTATTTGTTAACTGGAGTAGAGCACTGATCTACACAGTTTTTCAGACTCAGCCCAGAAATGTTGTTAGGTTAAGTGTCGGACGGTGCAGTGATGCAGCGATAGTATTGTCACCTCACAGCAAGAGGTTCTCTGGTTCGATTCTTGGCTGGGGTACCTTCTGTGTGGAGTCTGCATGTCCTCCTTGCATTTGTGTGGATTTCCTCCCAGTGCTCCTGTTTCCTCCCACGTTATAAAGACATGCATCTGGAGTGTTTCTCCCTGGGCCTCCACTGAAAATTGTCTTAGTTACAAGTCAGACTTTCCTGGTTAACAAATAATAAATAAATAAAATAAAAGTGACTTGCTTAGTAGATAAGATAGATAAATGAAAATTGAGGGAATCACACCATGGACTAAAGGAAGCAGTTTTTAATAGTGCTTAGCCATAATTAATTAGCTCTTAGCCATAATTAATTAATTAATTGATTGATTAATTTGACATTTGATCACCAGGAAGGTCTGACTGGGTAGAAGCCCATTTTTAGTGGAGGCCTGGGGAGAAAAGCACCAAATTGTTACAAAACATTTTAAGAACAGTACTTTTACAATCTTCAAAAATAAAACAAAACATCTGCAGTTTAAATAATTATAACAAATTAGACATAATATAAAAACATTGGTTAAGAATTGATGCAAGGTATATGACAATCATTTAATACTTATAGAAATTTTAGACAGTTTGCAGAGAAATTAAAAGTAAGTTAGTTTATACAAATACGAAATTGCAATATGAAGTGACGAGTGAAAAACAGGCTTATACTGTATTTGGAGAGAAAGTCAGGGAATTAGATATCAGTAAGAAAGTAAGTAAAGAAGGGAGAGTAAAGAGGTATAATGAGTGTAAAGTCACTTATTCACCTATAAGGATATAGTTTATCCTGGTACTGAGTAAGAACAGAGTCATATTTTAACTAGGAAGTCTTTGAGACTGGGTTTGAAAGATGGGAGGGAGGGTATAGACCTGATGCATACAGGTAAGGAGTTCTAAGCCTTAAGCAACCTTGTATGAGTGCAGACACTGCCCATCAGATTTGCTAGGTTTGTAGCAGTCCTGTACACTAACTACAAAAAATATCCATCAACTAACCAAAAGTAAACACTCATATAGCTACCAAATTCCATTAAATCAACCTATATAAGAACCACAGGACTCTGCTAGATGTACCTAAACTGTTTTTGGAACTTGCTCAAAGCCTAGATCTATAAACTTAAAAGCCATAATAATAATATCCCAAGTAAACTAAGCAAAGACTTCCTTACCACCATCAAACAACTTATCTCTTCATTACCCACAGAACAGTAATTTAATATTTCCAACCCATCTCACTACCAGCAGAACTATCCTGCCTCACTAAATATTACAGACATATGAACATTCCATTTTAGAGCTGTTATCTCCAGACAGAAAAAGCTGATTATAAATAAAATCTCTAGGGGTGTGTGGGCAAGATGGCAAACTGCTAACAGCACAAAGTCTTAGCTCTGCTTTCTTTTCTTTTTCCGACATGATTTTATTATACAAACTTAACAAAAACTTATTTTCTTATACATTCTGAGTCTTTCAAACAAATTTGGACAACTACTTAATAGAAAAATCAAGTTTTTATGATTTTCCTTTGATTTTTCCTGTTTGAAGTTTTAACTGTTGTGACAGAATGAGCCACTCAAAAGTGAACTTGGTGAAAAAGGAACTACAGTCTATAATGGGCAGTATCCAGAAGCTTTCTGTCAGATTTGATATACTTGAGATCAAAATGGACAATATAAAAGAAGATTCCAAGAAACAAACAGAAATGTTAAAAGAAGATCATAAAACAACAATCTGCTCAGATCTCAGCAATAGAAGACACATTAAATGACCTGGATAGCAGAATGGCAGAAAGTAAGAATCACACAGAAGTCCTGTTAAAACAAAATACTTTGCTTATGGAAAAACTAGATGACTTAGAAAGTAGATCTAGAAGAAATAATATTGGGATATACAGAATATCAGAAAATGGAGAAGGAGACAATATGTTGCAGTTTTTAATAAACTAGATGCCTAAAATTCTAAATCTACCAGAAGCTGTCTCTTTTAGTATTGACAGAGCCCATAGGTTTATTTCAACTTCTTTTACTGAAGCCTGCTTGGGCTAATTCTCTGATAAAAAAAAATAAAATCTGGATTAGGTTTGCCAGTGACTATACTGAATCTGTTATGACCAAAATAAAAGCATGTATTCCATTCATAAAAGACTTAAAAAGGTAAACATTAAAGCTCAACTAATTTTTCCAGCCAGAATAAAATCTTTTTACCAGAAGGTCAGAAAACTTTCAGTTCTCTAGAAGCTGTAGTTGACTTTTCTCAAAAAAAGAAACGTTTTGATTAGTCAAAAAATATGGATTGGACTCGTTCAGCTTAAAGAGACAAGCAAGAAGAAATGGCTGGTCTTTGAAGGACAAAAATAGTAAACAAATTAAAGAAAAGTACTGTTGTTCTCATTTTCTATTTTGCTTAAATAACTTTCTCACAGGTATTTAATTTTGCCATCTATTATAGTTCATCATCAAATACAAGGTAATATAAACAAAAATATATACTTTATCAAAATACCTTTTCTACACTATCTGAAATAGTGTTTATATGTTATTATTACTATTGCTTATACGTCCCTTTATTATTTTAGTTTAATTCTCTCTAACATTATTTTCAAACATAGAGAATAGTATATACTCTATGTGGTGGGGGTGTGTATTGACAGTATCTGAGATAGTGTGTGTATATGTATATGTATATATATATATATATATATATTATATATATATATATATATATATATATATATATATAAATATATATATATATATATATATACACACACACACACACACACACACACACACACACACACACACATATATATATTTTATATATATATATTAATATTACTATTACGTATATGTCTCTTTATTATTTTATTTAAATCCACTCAAATATTATTTTCTATCATAAAGAGTAGTGTGTATGTGTTAAGGGGTGTATATAAATATGTTTAACTAATCCACTTAATTTATATATACTTTCTATACATAATTTCAAGTAATCTTTTTTTCTTTTTTGTTATTTCTGGTTATTCTAGCTGGTGAATGTAGTAGTATGTGATAAGCTTTATCTATGTGCCGTTGGTGTTGTGTTGAGTTGATTTGGCTGCATGAAAATCATTTATATACATTGTTTTACTTTCTTTTAATAGGTTTAACTTGTGTGGTGTTTGTTTATTACTTGGGCTCTTATTCAGAGAATTAGAGATGCTATTGACTGTTTTTTACAGTAACTGCTTTTTTTCAGTGCTGTTTCTCACCTAGTTAAATCATCATAAATTTTTCCTTATTATTTTTTCTTTTTCTGGTTCTCTTTTTTCCACTTTATTCAAAATAATGTGTAATAACAATATTAACTAATTATACAATAATATTGTTATAGATAGTTTTTAGGATTCTTGTACACAGACCTGAAGAAGTCTAGAAGGATGAAAGTTATCTTTGTTATCAATAGGTTATGAAAATAGAATATGATTTTGACAATTGATTTTTTACATGCAAAGTGTATATGTATATATTTATATATATTTTTGTTTGCCAAATGGACTAAGGTTGATATATTTCCAGCCATGTAGTATATTGTGTTGGACAAAATCACATAATTAATAATCTACTTAATAATCTGGTTAAATAAGAGGTACCACATCATTATATATATATTATTTAAAGTGCATAAGGGTTATATTATTATGACAGCTGCTAAGTAGGGCAGGAACAGCTCGAATGTCACACTGATGGGGGAAGGGATGTGAATTTAACATGTATACCAATAACACTTTGTTTTACAGCACAATAAACCACTCCCTTGCCTGATAAAAAGTATATATATATATATATATATATATATATATATATATATATATATATTTAGAAAGCTTGTGAGGAAACTATTACTCTATTTTTGTTTTACTTGGATAGCTTGTCTGTATACTTAATAAAGGATTTTTGACTGGAAACAGACTGCCTGCCTTGCTTGGATTACTTTTGAATACTTAGTAAATCTGTACAATTATATATTTTTTATTTTTATTTTTTTACTTAAGTTGAGTTTACGTTCGCTAATTCTACTACTATTGTCTGATCTGATTAATATACAGCGATTAACTAGAGATATATGGACTGGAAATCTTCAACACAGGGAAGAATTTATTTATTTTTTTGCATACCTCAAGCTGCTTTTTCAACTTATAACAGTCTAGATTCCATGTTCAAGCCACCTGTGCTACAAGAAATGCATTTTAAACTTTAACCCTCATTTACAGGAAGTGAACTTTTAGAATGTTAAAATGAGCAGCAGACACACAAAAATAGAATATTTAACATTAATCTAGTTAATTTTAAAACATATCCATGTAGTTTTTATGCTCATTATCTTTTAAAAAGTGGAATAATGAAATGAAGAAAAGGAAAGAAGAATGCAGTGGGAAGAAGAGAAAAGAAGACATCGGAAGACTTAAAGACACCTGGTACTAATCTCTGTTTAGTGACATCCTGTGGTCATCCTAATTATAGTTCAGTGAAAGTTATATCCTTTATATACGTACAGTGTAAATATAATATACTCATGCAGCAGATCACCATAGTAGAGATAAATATGTCATTTATAGTGATAAAAATGTTTAAAACAATAATACTGATTTTAATGTGTCACGAAAGAAGCTAAAAAATAATATAACTTTAATAATAATTAATTAAACAGTTACTTCTATGCAGAATACTTCTGATAAACAAAGAAGTACCTATTACAGTAATGGAATTTCCTCTACAGTTTATCTGGTTCTGTAACATGCTATCTGTTATATTGTACACACAAATATTTATACACTGTCAGACTGGATTTCTTATTATTCAGTTTAAAACATTTTAGGACTTGTCATTGTGAGTCCTGATATTTTAAAAGGTTAGTTTCCTTAACTGATCCATTATTGTCACTGATCTAATATATTCTTTCATGTCCACATTTCATTTATGCAAGTGCAAACCATTAACTTCTTTGCTAGCTATGTCTTATATTTCTGATATGTTCTAACTTTTCCATTGTTCAAGGGCTATCTGGTATTTTCTACCTGGAATACAGATTCTTCACAAGAATAGATCATCATTATCTTCTTTCGGCTGTTCCCATTAGGGGTCGCTACAGTGGATCACCTGTTTCCATTTCTTCCTGTCCTCTGCATCTTGCTCTGTCACACCAACCACCTGCATGTCCTCTCTCACCACATCCATAAACCTTATCTTAGGCCTTCATCTTTTCCTGTTACCTGGTAGCTTCATCCTTAGCATCTTTTTCCCAATATACTCAGCATCCCTCCTCAGCACATGTCCAAACCAACGTAATCTTGCCTCTCTGACTTTGTCTCCAAACCTTCCAACCTGGGCTGACCCTTTAATATACTTATTCCTAATCCTGTCTACCCTCATCACACCCAGTGCAAATCGTAACATTTTTAACTCTGTCACATCCAGCTCAAATAGATAGTTTCATTAAATAAGATCTAATAAGTAAAATAACTGATATACTACTTGCAACAACAGTGGCACACCTAAAGGTTTAATTTCATAAAAAATTATAACACATAGACCATGGGTGATCCACAGATAATGGAAGACCTGAGATATAATGCAAAGAGGTAGTTAAGCATCAAGACTGTTGGTGGAATACAGAATACTTACAAATGCATAGCATGAATTACGCTGATAGTATAATAAACAAAGAATGACATGTGTCATACAAAATATTTGGCAATGTATTAAAATATTGTTATAGAGAGCTATTAATCATCTGAATGTTGGTATGATACAGATTAAGCAATTGTGCTTAAGTAAATGATGCTATATTGCAATTCTATATACATAAGGACATCACCATACAAAAGCACACTCAAATTGAAATACATATTTACACTGACCACACTTGTCTATTCATAAGTAAGGAGTCTACAGGTGTATTTACACAAGGTATAACCAACTGCCTACAAAAACGAAATACCCCCATAACATTTTGGTATTACTTCAGTATACAGTTGTCCCAATGTTTTCCTTGAAATGCAATTGTGAAATCTACCACCTGATGTGATGCCCAAAAGAGCTGTGCAATGCAATAAAACTGTAAGGTTAAACACAGGGAATACTTCACTACTAACAAGGATGCAGGAAGCTAACATATCTTATATAGAATAACATATGGTTCACACCTCTGCACATTGGTTGCTATACAATTTTTTTTTTATATAAAATGATTTTACAGACATTTGTCTGGAAACTATTAACAGTGATTATAAATTTGCTTTGAGAGAAATATATTTATTTGACTTCTATATAGATATTAATTTGCATATAACAGCATTCAGTTTTATTTATTTCTTCCATATAAATGCTTAAATACTAGGCTATTAATAGTATTTTATATAGTAGGATTAGTTAGAAGAAATGACTATATAAAATGTCTTGATCAAATAGAAAAATTTGAAATGCATTATTTCTGGGATATTTTTGATATATTCAGAAATACATAATATCATTCTTTATTATTAACATTTCCAACTTTGTATTTGTATAATCTTAAATATTAGTATTTTTCAAATTAATACTTTATATTGTTTTTCCTTTTAACATTACTAGAATGTGCTCTAAATAGTTATAATTAATAATATTGTTTTAAATTAAGAAGCAGTAACAACTGTTTAGCTTGGTAACATTGGAATGGGTTGGTTGGTGTGTGATTTGTATAATTATATCAACAAATCAGGGAATTTTCATTCCATAATGGGAGGTTTGAATGTATATAAATTTGACATTTTGCTTTTTTTTGTTTGTTTCTATGTTTTTTTATCTGTTCTTAACAACAGTTATTAGTACTTAGTTATTATATTTTAAGCTAAATCATCTTAAATCAGTGCATTTACATGTTCTTATGAATGTTGACATATAATTGTTACTCATTAAACATCAATGGACTTAACAATCCATTGAAGAGCAGCTTAAACAAATACTTAAAACTGCATAAAGCTGGCATAATTTTCTTACAAGAAACACATTTGTTTTCTGAAGATGTAGATAGATTGAGGTTAAACAATTATTCAACTCTTTTGAGCTTTCCTTTTAAAACAAAAAGAAGAGGCACACTTATTCTTTGGAAAAATTCATAACCTATGCCTAAAACATTAAATATGTATTCAGATAAAAATGGCATGTTGGGTTTCTCAGTAGTAGAAATTGACAAAAAATATACTTTTCTGAATTCTTACTGGATATCTGGAATTGGAGTCAAAGTTGCTAAGAAATCTAGTAAAGACACAACTACTGATAAGATTCCTAAGTTATCCTCAGTAGCTAAACACTTAGATCAGTTTGTTAATTCTCAAAATTTGACAGATACCTATGATATTAAATCAACCAACACTCTTAACTTTACACATTATTCTTATAGATTTGGCACCAAGACAAACATTGATAATGTTTTACTTCTAGTAGTTTATTTGCTAAAATTGAAGATGGATTGATAACCTCATGTCCTTTGTCTGACCACAATGCTATTGCATTTACATTAATGTTAAAGACAAGTAATTTGAAATCCCTGCCTATACAGTAAAATTAAAAGCTTTTAAGGAATGGTGTCTAAAAATAGATCAATACATTGAAATTAATAGCAATGGAGAAGTTTCAGAAGTAATACTGTGGGATTCTTTAAAAGTGTATCTATCTATATGGAAGAATTAAAAATTGGTACATATGTAAAAAGAGAGTGGGATAAGGAACTGATGTCTTTGTGGTGTAATATAGATAAATTGAAATCCAATTTAAAACCTTAATACAAATCAACAAATGCTGAGTTGAAAATATTAAATCAGAAATATCTTGATGTACTTCACCATATAATATCAATAAATCTGGAAAAATTAAAATTACAAACTTATTCAATAAACCCCAAAAGCTTACACAGGTTGGCAGTTAGAGCTAAGAAAAAATAAATATTAGTCATATTAAAGAAATAATTTCTAAACAAAGTGATAAAAATAAAAAAGTGACATATTTAAAAGATTTACTAGAATGCTTTAGGAAACATTCTGAAGAAATTAATAACAAAGAGATAGACTGAGAAATCAACAATATAACCAATGACTTTTGGAAAGACAATATAAGGTTTAAGTTAACCAAAGAATAAAAATCCTAAATTGATAAGCCATTCTCTTTTAAGGAGTTAAAAGATCAAATTAATAATTTTAAACCAAATACAGCCCCTTGTCTTGATGGTATAATCCCCAAATTATACAAATTATTCAGAGAATATTTTAAATAACATATTGAATGTTTTTGAACAAGTTAAACATATGTCAACCATCCCCGCTCCTGGAAATATTCCCTGATACCTCCTATAATGAAACCAAATAAAGAGTCTAACTTATGTTCTTCTTACCACCCTATTTCATTATTAAATGTTGATTATAAAATATGTATGTCTATTCTTGCAAAAAGGCTGAACTTTATATTGCCAGGATTAATAAATGGTGATCAGAATGGTTTTATACTACACACCAAGGTTCAGGATAACATAATTAGACTTAATACTTTAATAGATCTGGCTAATAAAAACAAAAAAGAACTAACTGTACTAAGTCTATATATAAATAAGGCTTTTGGTGGCCACGGGGGTGCCATAGTTGAGGTCTTCCAGTCCAGTTTTAGGTTGTGGTGCCTTCTGTGTGGAGTCTGCATGTCTCCCTGAGGTTACATGGGTTTCCTCTGGGTGCTCTGGTTTCCTCCCACATTCCAAAGATATGCAGTAGGTGGATTGGACACTCAAAATTGGCCATAGGTGAGAGTGTGTGCATGAGTGAGTGGTGTGAATGAACTACCACTACAGGGCTAGCTACCCGGTGGTGTAAACCTTGGCTTGAGATGATTGTCACTGCTGAAGTGACACCCTGACCCCATGTGCAAAATGGGAAAAGGGGTTGAGGATGTATGGATGCATATAAATACGGCTTTTGATTCTATTCATTGGAATTATGTCTTCAAAACATTTAAACAATATGAATGTTCCCTAGATTTTATAAATCTTATAACTAATCTATATAGTAACTCATTCTCTTTTATTAAAATTGACTCTTTTCTTTCTAGCTCTTTCAAAATATTAAAAGGTACAAAATAAGTTTGTCCCTTGTCACCTCTATTATTTGCTCTAGCAATTGAACCTTTCACAAACTTTATTTAGGTTAATAGCAAATTTCTGGGATTCTCCATAGATGAAAGTTATTCCTGTAAAATTCAGTTATTTGCAGATGACATTTTAATAACAAATGGTGATGTTGAAGCTTCAACAAAAAATTTAATTAAGTTTATTAATTACTTTGAAAAAGTGTCAGGTTTACTGTTTAATCTGGATAAAACAGAAACTTTTCTTATTACTAAAATAAAGTTAATAATTATTTAAGAAACTGTAAGAATATGATTTGAGACAATTCACAAATTAATTATCTTGGAATTATAATTAAATCTACTGTAAAAGCAGTAAATTATAGTAATTTAATAGGCACTGTTACTAAAATACTTAATTGGAACATTTCTTTTTACAATGGAAGATAGCCTTACTTTAATAAAAATGATAATCCTACCAAAAATATTTTTCTGTCTGCAATCACTAATTATTCTCCCTCCTAAAAAAAATCTCCCTCTCTTAATTTTCTCTGGTACCACAATAAACCAAGACTATCATTTGATTGGCATGTTAAAAGTTGGCAATAAGGTGGATTAAGTTTTTCAAATTATGGATTATATGCCAAATCCATAATTATCAGTTTAATATCTCTATGGTTAAATTCCTGTTAGCAATTCATTTTGAAATCCATTCATGAAATATTAGTAAATAATACCATCTATGTTGTAGAATATTGCTCTAAATTTGGAATTAATACATTTTACTGGATCTCAAAAGACTTATGTTTAAATGAAAAGAAAAAAATACTATTCCTCTCCCTTCACTGATTACATCCTTATAAATTGTAAAAGATCCTGAATTCTAATTAAATTGTTAAAGATATATTGTTTTTATTGTTCCCTATATCAAATACTGTGGGTTGTTTGGGAAGTTTAATATAAACAAAATTGTAGACCTTAGAGATGCAAATTTAATCTTTTGGCATCAATTCTTAATCAGAAGTAAATCACACAATACAGCTTATCTCCTTTGCAAGACATTGTTTAGAAAATAATTGGTTGACTATACAATCTTGTAAAAATATGTTAATGATAAAATCAAAATCTCCATAGATTTTCAAACAAAACATATTCCAAAGATGCTTCTTTTTTTTCAGACTCAATAGTATCTCAAATAAGATGAAATCATATATATCAATAATTTATAAAATAATAAAACAATAGTTTGATTCCACTGATTAATTATTTTGGAATTACTCAACTAAAGTTAATGAAAATACTTTTTCTGATGAGGATAAATGCTTAATTCTTAAATCTGTGGGAAAATCTACTTTTCCTCTTTATTGGAAAATATATATGTGAAGATTTCTTCACAGAGCTTCTTTCAACTGCACATAAAGCAGCTTTAATACATAACTATGGGAAAATTAATTGTTGGAAATATGATGAATTCCGTAATGCATATCGGTTTCATATGATATTGGATTGCAAAATAGTAACTCCTTTTTGAGTTGAAATTAGAAATTTTGCCCAAGCTTTGTGGACAGATAATAATATCATTTCTAACTTCTTGGTCTTATTTAATGCTCTAGTTCTGGATTCCATTCTTAGGGTACAGGTACCTGAAATTTGGTCCATTTTAGCTATAGCAAGAATAATAGTCACAAAGAATTGGAAATGTAAAACTACTCTTTCTTTCATTGAATTCATTAGCAAAAAATGTCTCTAGAAAAGAATTGTCAACTGCAAAAATGAGAACTTTGAATATTACTCACCATTTCAGATTTTTGTCAAAATTAAGTAATTTACTTGATGAATTTTAATGATTTAGTTTTGTGTTTGATTTTGTTGTAGGCATCTGTAAATAGTTATGTTTTTGTTCTATTTTTCTTTAAATAATTTTGTACTATCTTTCTATTAAAATTAATAAAAAGTTTTTAAAAAACAAATAAAAGCTCTAAAGCTCAGTCACTTCACCATAGATTCATTTAGTTGTCTGCCTCAATTATTGCTAAAACCCTCATTTATATTATTGTAGTTCAGAATGTCAATAGCTCAGAATGTTGACACTAAGAAATGAAATATCATTATGTTGAAAGTTCATTTTAGTGACAATTCAGAATGTTGACAGTTTATTTTGTGATCACAGGTAAACCGGTTGGTGTTAAGGGTGGGAGTTTGTTTTTGTGAATGTTTGAGGTTTATATTACAGTAAGGGTTTGGTAAGGGGATATCTTTGGTGTTATGCATGCATGTGTGTGTATGTGTGTATGTTTGCATGTTTGCTGTCTTGTTCAGTGGTGACACAGAAAGGTTTTTTTTCTTAGGTAAAGTGCAGGGTTAGGGTTAGAGGCAGGGACAGCGTTAAGGTTTGGTTCAGCATGCGGAAGACTGGGACATGCCCTGTGGGGCACTGGAATGTTCATGTGACTATGTTACAGACAGCAATATAAATTTTATTGGCCAGTGAAAAGAAATAGACACACAGGCTTGTTGTTATGAGGTCCACATGGAGCAGTGCAGTTGCATTATATTACATTACACATGGTGCCCCATAGCCACGTTTGTCAATGCAACAAACATTCATCATCAGGCAACATAATATAGTACTAATTTGCATAAAATTGCCATAATTACTGGGCCTGTCTGAGTGTGCAAAAATCTACATCCCTGAATATCATTCTCTCTGCCATGATCAGAGTATAAAGCAGTTGAGCTGCTCCATCATTTTTTTTTTTGCTTCTTTCACCCACCCCTGAAAAGGTTTAAAGACATGCAACGTATTCCAGTAATCTGCTTAGTGCAGATATTTATTGAGGATTATGTGCAGCTTGGTGACACATTTCTTTACATTTATCACACCATACCTCTTGTTTTTGCCCAAAAAATTAACAATAATATCATGGCAACCTATATAAATGCATGTGTCCTAGCTGTGTAAATTCCATTCTTTTTGTTCTAGATCACTAGATCTAGACACATCACTTTGTTTGTAAGTTGTGCAATATAGAAAGACTTTCTTACAACAACAGACTCATGTTGTTCAAAAGTTAGGTCACTGTCTACGTAAGTTTGCAAATCCTGAACCACTGGATCAACCCTTAGTGGAGTATTTTGAACATATTGTGTATGATCAGCATATATTTGTGGTGAAGGACCAGACAAAAATGTTTTAACTTACTCACTTATCATTTAATTGTTAGTTTTAATTTTTTGGCACTTGGAAAGAACAAGCTCTATAGCAGAGTGGGAATCATTGCCTGGTGAACTGGAAAAATTGTATAGATTTGGTCTATGGTATAGAAATGAACTGTATCCATATAAAATATGCAATAAATAGTCTGAGGTAGCAATACACAAAAGGGAGTGATATACATTTGTCATGTTTCTGTGGTCCTTAAATGATGGGTTGCTATCTAAAAAGATTAAAGCTTTCAAGATGACGGAAACTTGATTTTTATTGAGTAGAATCTGGAAGAGTAACAGCTTTTAGAAAAATATCTCTGCACATTGCATATCTAAAAAAATAAGGCTGTATAATGCCAGGAAATAATGAGTAATGAAGACATAACTCATTAAGGCATGCTTCAGTGAACCTTCACTACCTCCATGCAGTGGTCAGGCTGAGTCTGCTGCACCCATGCCCCAAATTATAAAACTAAGCCCAAGAGAGCAAAAACTCTCAGGAAGTAGCACAATGTTTTTCAGAAATGTTTTGTAAAAGATCTATCCTTTTCAGTCAATTTGGTTCAGTGAGACTTTCAAAGCATACTTAACTAAATTAATGGATAGATCTTAGTTCAGTTAAATCAAGCAGGATCAGGAACCTGAAATTAAAAGGACACAGAATGAAGAAAGGAAACATCAGCAGTCATTTTGTATAACTGAGCAAGAATTCTTCACTGGCTGGTTTCATAACAAGCTGTATAACCTGGTGATCCATGCTTTTCGTATTACAACTAGTCCTTCTACGAAAATGAAGATTGAAATACAGTAAAAATAATCCATTGTAGGGCTAAACCCAATATTGATAAGAAGAAGCTGATCATTCTGGAAAAGAAGATATGTAATAGGGTAATTTTTGCACAGAATGAACAGGTCAGTTAACTGGGGTATTAGAAAGATATCCACCCACAAGTGGCACCAGGTACAATTTGGAGTGGAGAGGACTCTTTCTACAAGTATTGTCCTGGGAAACAAAATGTCTAGTAGCTGCCTTGCTATGGTGTATAATAGCCAGTCTGATTCAAGAACGACTGTTGGTGAACTCCATTGGGGCACCCGGTTCTGGCTCTTGGAATTTCTTCCACAGCATAAGATCCAGCATTGATGTCCTAAGGTTTGTCTCAAATAAATAACTAATGTTAAAAATCATGGAATGAAACTAAATGCAAAAAATGCATTATTTTGCCCTATGGGAAGTTATCTACCACAGGGAACTACCACATTGACAATACGGCCCTAAGGTGTCTATGTTCAGTCATTAAATGGAAAAATCGCCAAATGGCATTAGATCAAAAATGTCATTCAACAAAACTCCTCATGTGGGGTGCTGCACCCCCCACATCCCCCACTAGTTATATATACCAGCTCAGAGATCGCACTACAGTGGGGAAAGAGCAAATTTCCTGATCCCTACTGTAATGTGATCTTATTCAAATAGCTCGATGAACAGCATGTTCAATGAAACATGCTGTTCAATGCTTTTTCCATTCGATGACTGACCATAGAACTGCCCCTAAGAGTTGACTCATTTATTCAGGATTTGGGAACCTATGTGTGCAGTGAGCTAACTTTTGACCAACATGTGTACATTATTGTAAGAAACCAGTCATTGAATATAATGTCCCTTTTGACATGTATCTGTCCAGACACATGCAACATCTGAAACACCTGAAGAGATATCTTACTAAGAGGATATAAGGCCTAAACAACATGTCCTACATTTACTTACTCAAAGCCCTGTCACTATACTCAGTATCCTGCAGACTGCTAAGAGGTGAGCTGTGTACAGCATACAAGGCATCATCTGACCCAATACTGATGGATTTACTGCACATCAGCAGGTCAAGTGGCATAAGAAATACTCAGTCTAGGGATCTAAACCTCTTCTGCAGCATCAACAGAAAGGTTTGGAGGAACAGATATATCTCACAGAGTGCATTGCTGCTCTGCAACAGACTTCTCACCCACATAAAACAAACTTGGCTAGACTTAAAATGGCTCACAAAGGCAGCTAGCCTAGTATTTATCTATGAACCTATGTAAAAGGTTCAACAAGTATGCATTTATATCAGACCCCTCTTTGGGTCTTATTACCTGCTGGCTCTGAATGTTCGTACACATACTGAATAACATAAGGAAAGGAGAGCAGAGTCTTTCTCTGAAGCATCTGACATTGACACCAGAACCTTTGGAGATTGTTGGTGAATCTATGTCAGGAGGAATGCAGGAGAGCCGGGCTCATGTACAGAGTACTCCAGGGGACAGTGTGGCTGATGCAATTATAGCTGGAACTAGGAAAATGGAGAACTTGTGGCTGAAACTCAAAAACTTCAACAGCATAGACGCATACTCTAGCCCAGATGTCCATGCACATACAGACGGACAGATACACACTTACACTCACACACACACACACACACACACACACACACACACACACACACACACACACACACACACATACAAGAGTTGTGTAGATTACCCACCAAAGGCTTTCATTATATTTATAATAACATGCTGTGTGATTCTGATATTGAAAGCAGTGAGAAACACAATCATAGTTTAATCTAGATGAAGCATTTGCTTTACTTTGTGGGATCTAGAGACCATTAAAGGCTTGGTTTAAGCTTCTCTGAAAGCTGGTTACACAAGCAGTCATAGGCAGACAACTCATAATCAAAGTATTTGGTTACTCTTCACACAGTTAAGTAGCATTTACATAACTAGCCCTGGAGTGAGAAAAAAAGACAAAAGGAACAATCTACAAAGCCAACACATCAGTCTTTATTTCCCCCTGCTAGGAATATATATTATGTTTACAGTGACTCTTGTAATTTTAGAAGTCTATACTGCACAATACACCTGTAATTGGAATTTGAAAAATAAATACAGAAATTTGTATTTCTTGTCAGTTTGCCATTTGAGAGAAATTCTGATTGCAGGTTAAACATGACTGCATAGCAAATACAGTTTGAAACTGAAAACAGGTTCTTGGATAGAGTTGGGTATGGGAAAAATGGCACCATTGTACCTCACACAGAGTTAGGCACACCCTATTTGTCTCTCATTTTCAAAAATAAAACAGCTGTTATGGCATCCAGCTTCAATCATGTAGACTTTTGCATAAAAATGGAAGACATTTGGCAAAAGGAACAAAAAGAAAAAAAAACAGTAAAAGGCATGAGCATTATGGTTTGAATTAAGACACAAGTCCTTTGTAATATAAGAACTGCATCAACTCACATAACAAAAGTGTGCCAGTGTTTTTCAGAACCAGGAACTAGCTAACAGAACGTATGCATCGGGATATAAAAAGAAAGCCTAAAGCAACACAAGTTACACATATGGCATGTGATCAAAAAAGTTCCAGCT
Source organism: Protopterus annectens (assembly GCF_019279795.1). NCBI lineage: Eukaryota > Metazoa > Chordata > Ceratodontiformes > Protopteridae > Protopterus > Protopterus annectens. Next base: position 1,615,497,273 of record NC_056731.1, read on the forward strand.
GTAATTGCATCAGCACCCACAATAACTTGGAATTAAGATTCTCTTGCATCATTTCAAACTATAATAGACAAAAACAACCAGTGTCAGTATTCATTATACTTCTAATTTGTCATCTTAAATAATCTTGCTTAAAAATGAATGCAATATATTTTAAAATGAAATCTTGATCTATTAAAATACTTTAAAAGAACAGTGATTACATTAGAAAAAGAGAAAAAGTCCCTGATTGCAGTTCATTGATTATTAAGGATTTTATTCTCGCTAAAAACAAAAAAAAAAAAAAAACTTTAAGGCTGTCAGAAAAATTATATTTGATTTGAAAAGTCAAGAAGTAGAAGACATGACAAATGACCCATTCTGATGAGGTCAGACTCGTGTTAAATTATAGTCACATGCTTTACCTGCACTCAGTGTATCAGGAATGGCTTTCTTTTTGTGCAGAACATATTTTCACTGTTTTTCTATAATCAGAATTAACAAGGTGTTATATGATTTTTAAAAGAATCATAAATAACGGTTAGCACAAGTCTACCAGCAACTTTCTTGTAGGCATACAAACAGACTATAAAAAACTGACATAAGCATAATTTAAATGTGGATGCATGATAAAAAAAAGGAAGATGCCACCTAGTAAACTATAATGAGCTATAAAAGATAAACAGCACTAGTGCGATGTCACAGATGTTGGTTGTGAAACTAAAAAGTCCGAACTGATATTTGCATGTTTTTATTATTATGTATGTTTAACTGGGTTGTCCAGATGAGTTGTTGCCCACTTTTAAAGAATGCAAATCAAAATAAACAGGACAGCAGTATACATGTCAGCATATAAAATATCCTGTTATAACAGTGAAACAAATAATGTATCTAATAAATTATTTTATAGTGATTAGAAATGAAATGAGTATTTGGGTGAACAGAATGATAGCCTTAGAAAGCGTAGGTGCTACAAAAATAATGCAGGAAAATAAGCAGCATTTAATAAAGTAGAGAAGTTAGAGATAATAGAGGATAGGCAATCTGGCAGATGGCACAGAGGGTTATGACTGTGAGCTGTGATTCCTGTTACACAGGGTTTGATCCCCTCAGCCCTCATTTGCCTACTATGTGACCTCATGCATGTCATTTAGCCAGCAGCAGGGAATTTAGGTTAGAGACTCTTTGCCTAGTAACCACCTATGAACTTATAAGAAGGAGAAAAATAAGAACGTTGTATTAAGGTATGGGTTGACTGTAGAGGAAGGTCTTATGTTATTTGCTGTTAATTGTATAACTGGGTTATTTGTTTTACATGTATAATATATGAGTAATTTAAAATGATTTCTGTGAAACGTTTTCTGTTTATTTTATACACAGGAAGCTGCTTCCAAGTGTTACAAGTGCAGTTTGAGAAGATATTTCTACAACAGAGATCACATTTCTGATGTTGTATTTTCTATGTATGGAGACTGGGAACTAAGCCACAGTATCTCATTCTGGGTACTTTGCCTATGCACTCCTTTACTTAGTATGGTTAGCTCCAAAATTACTGCCCCTTGGGAAAAGATGATTTTCTCCTTCCAATGCAGACACTAGACTAACAATTTTGGTGAGATGTGCTTTTCATCACATGTCCATTGGTCTGCTGTTCTTGCATACTGTACCTTGATCCACTGTCCTTCTTCCATCTAAATATATATATATATATATATATATATATATATATATATATATATATATATCCTATTGGAGTGAATAGTTTATTTGGGATTCATTCCTTCTTTGAAGACAGTAAAGGAAGGAGAGTATGAGAAACATGATTCTTTTAAACTACTTGGATATTAAGTAGAAGACAAAATTGATACGTTCACACCTCTGCTAGGAAAATTACTTGCTTAGACTGTATGCCAGGAAAATGGCTTGCCTAAAATTTTATTTCATTAGATCTCCTGCTAATATTTATTTAGCAAAACATTTGTGAATGAATCTATATACGCAGTTACATATAAATAATATTAAAAATAGAATTGCTATTTCCTTATCAGTATTATCTAGGACACATAATAATAATAATCATAATAATTTCAGTTGTTAATATCTTACTTTTGGCATATTTACTTACCTGCTCCCAAAACTGTACTTGTATATCTAGTCATCCAAGCCTTAGCAGCTATTTCTCCAGGGGAATTGTCACATTTTTTTTTATTTTTCATGTCTTCTTTCCAAGAGAGCAACTGGACTTTGACATTGGTACCCTTCCCAGAATCATACAAAATTACTTTAGAAGTAAGAAACAGCAACTGGAAAGTCAACGATTTATTTGGTCCGTTGCTTAGGATAGCATTTTCATGAGGATAAATACCACTTCTATGTGCTCATACCAGTGGGAAAAAGCAAAACCAGTATAAAATATCCGAGTTATTTGCTGCACAGGGCCAAAGTAAATGTCCTGCATCAAGGTCAAATAGAAGTCAAGTTTAGGAAACTATAAATAAGTAAAGAGAAGACACAGTACAAATAAATGCACAGGAATGGATGAAAACTAAATACAAGGATATCATAGAATATAATCTATACCTATCTAGATAAGCTATAATTTAAATCAAAATGTTCATGATAGAATGACCAATGGAGGAAAGGCAGGACAAAGAAAGAAGGGACTGGACATTAAAACAATAAGGCCATTGATGAGGCCAATTGTGCTATTGGAGGAAGCAAGGCTGGATGACGCAGTAGAATATACACATATGAAATCATCAGGAATCAGCTGAAATGTGACTTCCCAACTAAAGTTTCCAAATGTAAATAAATATGAATGTAAACGTTTAGCCTCACCCTAAATGGGTGGTAACTGTATGGCAACGTGTGTCGTGTGATACAACTCTTCCAAGTCTTTCCAGGTAAGTTGTTGATGTGACTGCATCTCTTGTCTCTGTCTTTCAATTATGGTCATTTCTGACTATTCAATCATAAGAAGCATATCTATTATATGGTGTCATAATAAAAGTTATGCTCACGACACCAGGAACTGCCGTACTATTGAGTTTTCATCTGGTAATATTCAGAACTGTGCAGAAGATAAGGAAGTGGATAGTTTTTCCTTTGAGTTATGACTGCCAGCCTGCAAGCAACGAAGCACTACTGACTTTTGTTTACATTTTGATAAAATAAATGTTGAAAAAAACTTTTGTCAACAGTAGTACACCCATTTCAAAAATGTTTAGCTTTTTTTATCTCACTTTGTATCGTAATCATGTTATTGTTTTGCATTTTGCACAGAAAAAAACACTGAAACATAATATCCTTAAAGCTGCATGATAATTTGTCTGAGATCTAAAAGATTCTTTGTCTGTATTTCACTGTAAGCAGGACTCCAAATAAATTAAAGTTCAATGTGCAAAGTTCTTGCTTATTGGAGATGAGGAAGTTGTGAAGCTATTTAATTTCAGTCTCAAAGAAGATGCAAAAAAGAAGTTAACAGTAATGACAAAAAACAAATCAGTCATTTTGTAAGTCAAAGAAAAGTCATCCTTATATGTGTTTATTTTTTAACAGAAATCAATTGGCAGAAAGAATCTGTAGATACTTATATAACTCAACTCAAAAACCTAGCTATAGATTGTGAATTGATGACTTGTAAAATTCACTTATAAGAGAGAAATGTATATTACATAAAATGATCTTGTCAGAGGCAGACTGTTGAAAAACATTGCTTTAACATTAAACAAAGCAATTAATATATGCAGAGTGAGTGAACTTACATATACTGATTCAGACACAAAGGTAGTGAGTAGCTGATAATGAGAGTAGAATAATACCTAAAGCCCAAAATTTAAATAAAAGTAGAAACTATGAAAGTCTGTGATGATCTGAGATGGTACAGACACACAGTTATAAAAAAATACATACACTAGGTGTTGTTGTAGGCATATAGGTAAGCAATATAAAGCTGATAAACAAATATGCAGGCTTTGTTGTGGTCAAAATCACTTTGCAAAAGTGCATAAATGAATACCTAAGTAAATAAACAGGATTTGCATGTCGTGAAAATGAAGAGATAATAGATGCAGTAGAAATAGAGTTCAGTAAAGAATACAGAGTGCAATAAGAACATGGTCAGAAAAGTCAATGTGTCAAGACGGAATCATTATTTTTAAGCTAGACTCTAATGTAGAATGTAATATTTTATCTGAATCTATGTTTAAAACACTGAAATTATCAGATAACTTTGTGAGAATCTGCATGTGATCTGTTGACAAACTCTGGTAATTTACTGAAACCAGTGAGTCAGAATTTACACCCATTTTAAATTAAACACCAAAACTGTAAGCTTATATGTCAGATGTTATTTTTAGATATAGAAACAATCTATTGGTTATGAGAGGCTTGGTTTAGGTAAGAGAATGTACATTATAAAGGCACAGAACAGCTTGCATATTTATGAATGATCTCCTGTCAATGCTTCTAAAGCAGATTTCAGGAAAAACAAGGTGAGAATCACTACAAATATAAATAAAACAAGTATTTTAAAGGTTGATCACAACATTGTGACAAGTTGTAAGTGACAATATAAATACTTCTAATGCATTTCACTTGATACAGGAAGGTGCAGTGGTAATGTTGTCACCTCACAGCAAGAGGGTTCCTAGTTCGATTCTTGGCTGTGGTGCCTTCTGTGTGGAGTCTGCATATCCTCCCTGCATTCATGTGGGTTTCTCCAGGTGCTCCAGTTTTCTCCCACATTACAAAGACATGTGTCTGGAGCATTTCTCCTTGGGCCTCCACTGAAAATTGGCCTCATTCCAAGTTGGACTTTCCCAGTAAATAAATGTTAAATAAAAAAATAAAATTATTCAAGCTGGTTCCATCTCAAATGTTGATTTGCATGTGAATGCTTCTTTAAGGCAACTCCGGAAAGTCCCTTGTATTAGAAATTCTATTAGCAAGCATACACTTAGTATCAATACTTTATTGGAACTCAAAGAAGTAAATGACAAACTAGAATTAAAACAATGTGCTCAAGACATTTCAGATGTTAATGGCATTTTGCAGATGTGCTGGCTTATTTACATGTTTTGGCTGTTTACAAGGGGAATTCCACATTAGAATTTTTTCAGAGACACTACTAGTGATACATGCATGAAAGATAGTACCTGTAGCACTTAATGAAATGATTGTACAACTGAAAAGAATGTTGAGTATTGGTGTAATGGAATAGCATGGCTATAGTCATGAAGAAAAATATGCTAAGAGTATGCATAGACCTTCAGGATGTGAGCAAATGGGTTAAAGGGGAACCTTATCCATTTCAAACAGTTAAAGTGTCTGTTTCCAACATACTCAGTGCATATGCTTTTTGTAATAGATGTAAGCCAAAGAAGTTGTCATATTAGGCTGGATGATGGTAGCTGTAATTTGCATGCATTTTACACATTCTCTGGAAAGACAAATACCTATTTCTCAAACTATCTTCTCCAATTTTTCATTGACAGTTTTTTTTTTCAGTTATCAGCTGGTGAGATCATAAAAGATAAAGAAAAAATAGTTAACATCATAGATGATCTGGATGTTCTACTAGAAAGGCTCATGATTTGAGGCTCATTATTCTATAACACAGGCTAAGGTATAAAATGAGGAACAGAATGGCGCTGAAAGATTTAAAGACAGATGTGAAAAATTTGGTAATATAGTCAATATGCAGAAATGAGAAGACAAATCAGCTCTTATGTAATTTCCTGGAATGGTTCAGTGTCTCTCAAAGTTCATACATTACATATCAGGTATCATAGTACCACACAAGAAACTATTACTTTGTTTTGGTGCTCATAGTAAGAAGAGAGTTTTGCACTGTTATGGAAGCGCTGACTTTGAAATTTTATGATCTCTAAACCTGTAGTTCTTCAAGAGAATGTTATTCAATTAATATTGAGGTAGTGCTGCTAGAAGAAGAGAACTTGGTACCTGCAGATCTACAGCTTTAACAGAAGCACAAAAAGAGTATGGAAAAATAAAAAAAATAATTGAAATAGTTATTGGCTGTTATATATGGCTGTTAATAATTCCATGATTATACCTATGACAAACTCATTACCATGGAATCTGATCACAAACCACTATAAAGTATTTTTAGGAAAATATGTTTAAGGTTGTAGCTAAATTACAAAATATGTTGTTAAACTTGCAAAAGTATAATTTAAAAGTCAAAAATAAGCCAGGGAAATGTGCATATGGGTGATACACTTATCAGTGTATACCTCAAGGAGCAGAAAAATGATCTGCTGGAAAACAAAAAAAAAAACGTAGAAGTACTTTGGGTTAGTTTGCAACTACCACTGCCAACTGATAAATTGAATAAGCTTAGGTGATGGTCCAGAAAAAATGAAAAAAATGCAGCTGTTGAAAGAAGCCATTATAAATGGTTGGCCAAACTAAATGTCTGCATTACTTAAAAAAGCACGGTTAAATTTTAGAGATGAGCTTTTTGAGGTCAAGTATTTTGAAAATATAAAATCATTATTCCTAATGCAGTGATAATATCATTATCTGCCAATAAATGTAAAGATGTAGTGAAAGATATTGTATATTGATCAACAATGTCAGAACAATAGGCAAACTTATTCTTAAATGTTACAACTATTCGTAAACAAAATGCATGAGATGAAATGATCTGTCATGAAATTTTAGGTTTTGCATGTTTCACGACAAAGGTAAGTATTCTCTGCTATGGTGTGCACAGATATTTACTTTAATGAGTCTTATTTTTCTTAGTGTCCACAAAAGCGTTTTCTTAGAACATGGTATTTAAGAAGTTATTTTGATAGTGGCCTTCAGTATTCAGTAAATCCACACTATTCTTGAAGTAATGATGAATAGAGAGAAAATGCAAGCTATAAAAAAAAATAAATAAATAAAAAAAAAAACTTGACTGCTCTATAACTGACCATTTTTCAAGTGGCTGTCCCCACATGATTGTTTAGCTATTTTTGTTGTATATAAATAAATCGGTCTCTAAAATGGTTCAACATATTTTTTCCATGACCTCTTCAGCAAATGTTACCACCATAACTATCTATAAAATATCCATAGACTTGTACTGCTACATATTTTTATGAACTTTTCAAGACAAGACCCCTGGATATTAACCTTATACTGTATATTGCATGACCTGTGATGGTTAAGAATAGAAGACAACAGAGTCTCAAACGTGTGTGTCTGTCAGAATAAGAAAATATGTATGTTTGCAATACTACATAAAATGACAGACAGTATAACTTTTTTTAAGAAGAGTATTATTTTGCTTTCCATGAGACATGATTCAGATATATAGTTTGCAGTTAGAAAAAATGAGGAATGTGCATGTCATTTTGAAACAAATGGCAAAACTATAGCACACCGAAACAGCCATATATTGGTGGTATGTATGAATATCAGACCATACCTCTGAAGCAATGGAATATCAGCACAATGTAAATATACTGAAATGTGACAGTAAAGACTTATGAAGTTATGCATTTAGTCCCAGTAGCATTTGTGACACACTGGGCAGGATTCACAAAGGCTTGCACGGAGTCTAAGAGTAGTGTAAGACTCCATGCAGCCCTCGCGATCCAGGAACAGCCCGAAATTCCGTGTAAGAGACCAGCTAAAACGTCTCTTACACGGAGTGGGCGTGGATATGCTAATCACCTCACTTGCAGCTGAAAGGCATGCAAATGAGGTAGATTAGCAATCCAGGAAGCCCAAACCAGCCCATGTAAGAGCCGTTTTAGCTGCAGAAATGTACTCAGTTGACAACTGAGTATGTTTCTGCAAATAACACAATGGAGCCATGTCAGCTCCAAATAAAGGGTGCATATGTGTCAGGCAGCATGCCAATGGCCAAATATGTGGCCATTGGCAAGGTACCCCAATGCAAATATGAGAAATAAATATTTTTTTTTTCGGCGATCGCCGATGTTTAAACGCAGCGCAGCCCCGCGCAAACGGGCTGCGCTATATAAAACATAAAAATGAAGGTTATAAACTCACAAATGTGGGTCTTATGCAATACATGGATTTACAATGCAGGGACCAGCAGAGCAAAAACAACATGGCCACCGTTTAGTGGTTGCTAAGGGGGGAAGCTGAGTCTAAGACATGTAACTAAGCATTAGTAGGCAATCTGATGTAAATGAGTGTTAGGATACTGAATCCCACTGTCACATAGCAAATGAGCACATTCTGAGTAGTGTAAGAGTTACATAAGGGGGAGGAACAGAGTAGGAGATAGGTGACATCACAGGGGGGAATGGCGGAAAGAAATGCAGTTCATTGGAAGTCAGTGTTACATGACAGATGTCAGACACATATCATGGAAAGAGGAGTGCCACAAGATAAGCATGGGAAAGTCAAGAAATGGAAGGTGTACACTGTTGCTTACACCAAAGTTTCTTGCTGGGCGTGCATGCGCGATGTCAGGCGCCATGAGGCGGGAGTAGGGCAGTGTGCGCGCGTGTAAGGCAGACTGAGCATGTGGGAGCCTGTTGGCAGACTTGTAAGACTGTTTGTGCTAGTGTGCACGTGTTTTAACCCGAATAAGTAGATTCTAAACTGTGTAAGCATGTGTGCGCGTGTGTAAGCCACTGTGAGCGTGTTTCTGCTGGTATGCGCATTGCTCCCCCCTGAGGAAACAGAAAGGAAAAAGGAAGCAACAGAATTAGTAGGAAGCTAGCAGGGAATACTGCTGGAGCTAGCAGGTGAAAACAATTAGAAGCAGGCAATTACACAGGCAGAATAGTAGCCCAGCCAAGCACTTAAAACTCTGCAAACAGCAGTGCAGGATGTTTCTCTCAAGAGACACTGCAAGACAGGAGTAAGCTATTAGAAGTGAAAACTGAAAAAGCTGAACTCAGAGCAGAAATGCTAGGGGCTGCCATAGCTGTCATAAGGAGACATAGGCAACTTGCTGAGGGTGGTGACAATGCAAATGGTGCCAGACAACCCACAGTGAGGAGACGGAGAAAAGTGTACAGGCCCAGGGTCACCTACCACGGGTTACATGAGCTGGAGATAGTGGAGCGTTATAGAGTGGACAGAGACCTCCTGCAGCAAATTGTCGAGCTGTGCAGGCCACGCCTCACACACAGAACCAACAGAGGGGAACCCATCCCAGTGGAAACCAAGGTATGTGTTGGCCTAAGAATACTAGCAACAGGTACCTTCCAGAGACAAACTGGTGATATGATGGGGATATCACAGGCATCAGCCTCCAGGGTACTGCACCAGTTCCTGGATGCAATGTCAGCACATGTCGGTGATCATGTATATTTCCCCAATGCCTGTGAGGTATTGGCCAGCAATATGCATCTCTTTCAGCAAATAGCGGAATACCCTGAGGTAGTGGGTGCAATAGATTGCACGCACATACGCATCAAAGCACCAGCCAGTGAGCGGGGTAGGGCCTACATAAACCACAAGGGCTTCCCCTCCATCAACTGCCAAGTCGTGTGTGATGCCCATGGCATAATAATGAATGTGTGTGCTGGCTGCCCTGGGAGCTACCATGATTCCCATATCTGGCATTTGACGCAGCTGTACCAGACATTTGCCAATGGGGACATCCCACATGGACACCTAGTGGGGGATGCAGGTTATGCACTGGAGCCGTGGCTGATGACACCCATCAGAAACGCACACACACCTGAACAGGAACGCCATAATGAGGCAAACGCACAAACACATAATGTAATAGAGTGTGTGTTTGGGCTGCTCAAGTCACGGTTCCGGTGTCTGGACACATCTGGTGGAGCCTTGCAGTACTCACCAACTACATGTACCCAAATTGTCATGGTATGTGCTATGCTACATAATATGATCTTGCGAAAACAGCTGCAGCAGGACCAGCATAGGGCCGGGCCAAACAGCCCCCCACCATTGCCAAGGCCATCACAGGCAGAGCGTGACTCCGAGGAGGAACAACCTGAGCCTGCCCCAGTAGGCAGAAGGAGGAGTGCCCAGTATGCCCTGGCCTTGGCAAAGAGGCAACGCATAGCACATACACTGGCTCAGTAGGAACCTTGGGAATGATACCCCTCTCTGACTCACTCATATAATAACAGGGATGCCTAAAATTACATAACCTGCTCTCAAACATGTACAGGGAGTGTAGTATGTGCATCCGGCAGAGGCAGCTCTGCAGCACTACCTGAGGCATGAATGCCATGTGTTAAGCAATGTAACACCATGTAGTATATGCAAACCTGATGATCCTGACTAACATCCTACCCTCACCAAGCATGATGCCACAATATGATGATGAGATGATCAATTGCAATAATTGGCTGAAGTATTGCTGTTAGTCAAAGGGGATCCAATGTGTGCCAGCCTGGGATGACATGCTGAGCATGACATGATGCTCCACCTGCTAGGGGTGGCGTGCACCTATCAGTCCTGGCCTTATGGATACTGGCAAAGGCTGTTGTTACCCACAGTGTGCCTTGAATAGGTAAGGCTCAAAACACAAACCCACCTCCATAGGTATCACAAGGGATAAGAACCTAGATGTAATGCTACCCAATGCCAGAAGTCTAAACAGCAAGATGCATGCAGTCTAAACTCCCCAGTATGGAGAATGTTGATATCTGTCCTGTAACAGAAAACTGGGTCAAGGCTCACAACAGCACCCTAACACTACCAGGTTACACCTCATACTGTGCTGTACAGCCTCAAAACATGGAACAAGCTACAAAAGGAGGGTGACTAGCAATAATTGTCAAGGATAACCACACCCCCATGTTGGTACCACAACAAGAAGCAGCATGGACTAGCCATGGTCAAGTAACAGTGGCTAAAACTGCCTCCCAGTTTATAGCCTGCTACAGACTACCATCCTAACACCAGGAACTGCACTTGGCCTATGTTGGAATACATGAATATATCAAGCCCTCCAAACCACATTATATTGGGTGACTGAAAATACCCAAACATAGACTGGGAGCATTATTCTAGCTCCAATACTGTAGGACAAAAGTTCCTAGAATCCATAAACCAAAGTGTCCAGGAACAACGTACCACTCCCACAAGAGGGGTAAGCATACTGGATGTGATAATCAGCAACATGGGTACTGGATGGCAAGATGAGAAGTGTATCCCTCACTGGTAAGACCAGACCATAGAGTAATCACACCGGATATACACATCCTGACCACAGTCCCTGGCCAGACAACCACAGTGAAAAACATGTGTAAAGCAAAAGTTGCACTCCTCCAAACTGATGTGGAATCCATTAAAGGCCCTGTGCAGGTGCAAAATATGGGCCACACCTCAGAATCTGTTATACAGGCATTCCATGAACACTGCCAGGAATGCATGGATTATGCAATCCCAAATAAAACCAAGACACAATGCCATACACGCAGACATCTGGCATGGTGGACTCCAGCCATTACCAAACCATGCAAGAGAATGAGGAAGCTACTACATGATAGAGCAAACATAAAAAGGGAAGTAATCACTGATCAGTAGTATGGCAATAAAATCTGTCCACTCATACAATCCACTAAGGCCAGCTACAACAAGTTGAATCTGTGAATCTTGAGGCAATGTTACACCTGCCCCATGTACACAGACAACCCTCACCTCCCCCCAAGAAATACAAATATATCTGAGAGATGCAACCATTTATCCAAACCGGAGGCTGAGCTCTCTCAATTCAGTACTGTCAAAACTAGTCAGGAGGAGAAGGTAACCACACACACCACAAACCCAGTCTCACATAGACCGATCACAACTGCAAACCAAAGACATAAACACAGAAAAACATTCCCGGAGGCCCTAATTACAAACACACCACATCAACAGAGGCCTCCAAAGCAGACACCCAAGCAACCACTACCTCCAAACATAGCACATGCAACACATAGTACACAAAGCTGGTGTGCCAAACAGTCACAGGCCAGAAGGAGAAACAACATGCCTGATACAGTTGTAATAGGTGACTCCATAGTCAGACACACTGCTGTCCCGCTCACCAGACTGAACAAGGGAAAGGGTACAGTAATCTGCCTGTAGGTTGCTACAATACGCCACATAACACAAGTACGCAGGTCACCCCAAAGCAAGTACAAATATGATGCAGTCATTGTCCATGCTGGCGTGAATGACCTGAGATGTACCTCCCTGGACTACATGAAAAGAGACATAGATGAGCTCTCCGATTATGTAGTCCAGGCCGGTATGACACTGACCGTGTGCAGCATCCTACCCTCACCAAGAATGATGCCACAGTACAAACACAGAATGATCAGCTGTAACAAGTGGCACAATTACTGGTGTCATTCCAAGGGGATCCAATGTCTGTCTGCTTGGGATGTCATGCTTGACAAGCCACGCTGCTGTGCCAGGGATGGCTTGCACCTGTTACCCCTGGGCGTCTGGATATTGGATAAGGCTCTTGCCACCTCCATAGAGCCTTTCGTAGGCAAGGCTGAAAAGACTAACCCACCTCCCTAGAAAACATAAGTGGAAAGAAACATAAGGGTAATGCTGCCCAATGCCAGACATGTAAACCTCAACATGCATGCTCCCGAGGGCCTCCCCAGTATGGAGAACATCGATGTCCATGCAGTGACAGAAACCTGCAGCAAGGCTCCTGACAGCACACCAGCACTACCAGGTTATACCTCATATCATGCGTTATGGCCCCAAAACCTGGACCAAAACATAAAAGGAGGGGGAGTATCCATATTCAGCACAGACACCCACACGTCCAGGTAACTGACAATGCACGAAGCATCGGAGACCACCCATGTGCAACTAATCATAGGCAAAACTGCTGTACAGTATGTAGCATGCTACAGACCACACTCTCACACACAGGAACCCCACCCAGCCATCCTGAAGACACTGGACAGTATGAATGTCTCACCAAATACCAAACAAGGTACTCACAAATTACCATATAGGTGGTAATCCATTATGTATGGACGGAGTAATCAGGGACCTAGGGACACAAGTGGACAGTAACCTGTCATGTGACACTCACATTGCCAACATGGCTAGGAAGACTGTCTATATTGGACACCGTATCATGAAAGGATTCACATCTACATCAACAGAGGTCATTGTGCCCCTATACTGTTCTCTTATCAGACCCATAATCTAGTACAATGCCTCATTTGGGATGTACCTTACCCGACACCTGCAGCAGTTAGAAAGACCTCAAAGGTACCTCACCAAGAGGATAAAGGGTCTCAAATATATGTCATATGCTGCCTGGCTGTAGACACCCCAGCTGTATGCAGTCACATACTGCCTATGCAGAGGCGTTGTATGCCTGTTGTACAAGGCCATGTCCAACACAGGAGTAATGGACATGCTCCACCCCAGAAAACCCAAATCCATCAGAGCTGTGAGAGTGAGAGATGTCAACCTTAACACATAATGAAATAGGATGTGCTGGAGGGACAGATACATAACCCAGAGGCTCCCTACACCCTGGAACGGAATCCCACTCCATGTTAGGCAGAGCCCCTCACTGACTCTCTTCAACAGGAATCTTGCCAAGTGGATGGATGATCGTAGATGTACACTGGGGGTCTTCACTCTGTCACGTCCAGACAGAGGCACAGTAAAGTAAATCATAAATGGCCATAATATTCACATAGCAAGGGGTGGCGAAAGCCACACACACTCTGGCTAAGCTTATAAATGCCCTAGGGCGGATAGCCTAGTATGAACCTATGAACCTATGAAGATACAAATTGTACAGGACACTAAGGATAATCACAAGGCTTTCTTAACTGGTGGTAGGAACCTTGTTGGGAATTCAGATATGCTCTGAATCACTCAAATATTACAAACAACATACCAAACACACACACATATTGCCAACATCCAACCTGACAGGTGCAGTGCAACCCCCCCCCCCAAAATGCAAAATATCTATCCCAGCAGATGCTGAGGTAACAGCCAGCATCTACAAAGCAAAACACACAGCATCAATGGTATGAGATGGTGTCCTGGGCTGAGTCCAACATGGACTCCAAGAAGAATGGAATGCCAAATAACACTACTGCTCAATGTCAGCCTTAACACAGGATATGTACCCAAAGAGCAGTGTACAACAACAGTGGTCCTTCTCCACAAAGGTGTTGCCTGAATGGATACTGCAAACTACCACCCCAGAATCCTGACAAGCTTGGTCTGCAAAGCTATGGAAAGGATCAGCATGTACCTCAGACATAAAGATATTGGGGACCTACTGACACTGGACCCTACCCAGTGTGGCTTTCTTAAGTGCATATCCTGCCCCTTAAACATGTTTGACTCATTTGAAACAGTCATTAAGGTCATTGATGAGGGGAATGTGGTCCACACAGCCTAGCTGGACCTTGCAAATGGCTTCCAAACAATACCCCACGTGTTCATTATAGATAAGCTCACCAGCTTAAATATAAACCCCTATGTCAGTAGAGGGGTTGCAAACCAGACCAAGGACAGAACTGACATGGTCAGAAATGCTGCAGCCATGTCAGACTACAAACCAGATATAACTGGCATCCCACAAGGCTCGGTCCTGGGACCTCCCTTGTTTGGTATATATGTCCCATAGGTACAGGCCAACATGGAAGGACTGTGTCTGAACAAGTTTGCAGAGGACTACAAACTGGCCACCATATCTGACCCTCCAGCTGACACAAGCATCCCACAAAAGGGCCACATAGAAACAGACAACTGGTGCCATAGCCATGTCAGCAAGCTAATTGCAGAAAAGTGTATAGTCAACCCCTGTGGATATACAGTAAGTGCCCACCAATTACCACATAGGTGTTAACCCATTAAGTACTTAACATGTAATAAGAGACCTGGGGACACAAGTTGATAGATATCCTGCATTGGACAAGCATGTGGTTGTAGTGGTTACAGAAACATACCATATAACCACCTAATCATGAAGGTTGTCAGATCTAGATCAGGGGAGGTCATTGTGGCTCTGCAGTCATCCTTCATCAGCGTCACAATTGACTACAATGACCCCTGTGGGATGTACCTCAGCAGACACCTCCATCAACTGGAAAGACCCCAAAAGTACCTCACCAGGAGTATCAAAGAGCTTGAACAGATGCCATGTGTTGCCTGATTAAACAAACTGCAGCTCCACACACTGCCATACTGCCCGCCCAGAGGCAAGCTGTGCCTGATGTATAAAGCCATGTCCAAGCTGGAATTAATGAACATGCTGCATGTTGTACAATCTGAATGGCAGTGAGCTATGCATATGAGACACCTGAACCCCAGCACTGACATACATAGGACAAGCTGTACTGAATGATCCATAACACAGAAGCCACCCCCACTCTTGAGTAAACCCCCAGTACAGGTTAGCCAGAGAGTCACTCATCGACTCTCCTCAAAAGGAATCTTGATGAGTGGATGGGAGATGGTAGGTTTACCCTGGGTATCACTGTTATGTCACGGGTAGATGGAGGCACAGTATACTAACCATGACATATGTCATGGCAAACTCCAGTTACAATGTGTGTCGAAGGACAAACACACTCTCCGACTAACATTAGAAATGGCCTAGGGCACATCGCTAGTGTTTGCCAATGTCCACCTATGTTGTGGAATACACTACCAATGTTGGACAAGCCTGGTTTAAGTAGTCCATATCTGAACATAATGCAACATGGTCATATGTGCACAACTGGCCCCTAACCAGTCTGTTGTGCTCACTATGAAAATGTAAAGCAGTGATAGGACTAAAGCCCAGAATACTGTCCACCACAGTGAAAGTACTGAACCAGTACACTATACGGTACTACAGTGTTAGGTCAGTATGAAAGGATGTTGACAACTGTATGCAAAGTATCCCATGCAAACCCTGCAGGCACAGTATAATCCCTGTTGTGTTCAGACACAAAGCAGTTGGCAGTAAGTACACAACATGACACACAACACACAACCATAAACGTGAGATATTGTTGAAGTTCACACTCATCCACAAATATGGTGGACTGCAGAGTTCAACATATGGAAAGCTCACACTGGGCATGCTCACACACTTTGATAAATGAGACATATGTCAGACAACATGCCATGGAAAGCCTGAACTGGGCATGCTCACACACTTAGGCCATATCTCAGTTTAGCAGTTGGCCACACATATCTGGTATTTGTACGTGTTATTCCAGGAACCAACCACATTACAGCAATAGTGGATCCCTCTCATATTCAAACATCTTCCACAGATACACAAGTTGTTCATAGAAACAGGGAATGCTATGGCAATAAAGACCTGCAAACAGTCTATCAGCAACAAATATTGTGCATCTGACAATTAAACATATGGGTGTAGAGGTCAATACTAGGCTGTTTGCCCTAGGGAATGAAAGCTTAGCCAGAGTGTGCTTGGCATCTGCCTCCCCAGTACAGTAGGCTACTGTGCCACTGTAAAGTAGGTCACATAAGGCACTGTTTGAGGGTAGTGTGCTGTGCCTCCGTCAAGCAGGGACACAGTGGAGATCCCAGGGCTTGAATTTGCTACGCCACATCCATGTTGTTGGTGTGTGCTGGAAGAAGGTTGGTGAGGACCTCTAACATTAAGTGGGCGTCAATAACAGACTGAGGGGAGCCTTATCTGCAGTGTCTGGACAATTTCACTGTCAACATTTTGTCGTGATGATTATGAGGGATTGAAGTGTCGTGCCAGTGCTGTTCAGAGATGTCCTCCCTCTGTGGGCTACTGCTCTGCAATGTATTAGCTCACTCCATCTGTTGGACAGCTCATATATGGTTGGTGTGCACCTGACAGGTGTCCTGTTGTGGAGGAGTCATGGGTATATTTGGGATAGCATGATCAATGCAAACCTTCCACATGCTCATAGAATGCAATTGTCAAGGATTATGCAGAGTGGCCTGTATACTCCCCCAGCATGGGTCCTTTGAAGTCTTCCACCCCAGTCTTCACAAGTGTAAAGTCTGCTTTTGATAAATACACTTTGTTTGCAGTGACAACCTTGCCTGGAGGTGGGGATGGGATATGGATGTCCAGGGAAAGGTGGGTATGGTCAGATATCAACAATGGTGGTCTACCTCTGGTGTGGAACCGTGAGTACCCATGTTGCAGATGGTCAGGAGCAATATGTATTCCCCCTTGTGGCTGTGGTGAATGGTCCTGCCATAGCACATGGACTCACAAATTGTAATGGCTGTAGGGTAATGTTGTAGAGGCCTGAGTAGTTCCCACACACAATATACCTGTACCGGACGTTAACAACTGGAATGGTGTATGTGAACACCTTCATATCTTGGCACTGTTCCCAGGGAAGCAAAGTGTGTGTCCTGGATGTGGGAGGGGTGGTCCGAACTGGTTGTGTTGTGTGTTACAGGTCCTGTGGTCACGAAGCATGGTATAGAACATAACCTGCCAGTGCTGATGTACATATCTGACCTTGAAGTAGGTGGCTGCAAATGCATATATATGCTATCCCCCACCTGACAGGTAGTAATAGATGTACATACCTCTGTATAAATAATGATGTCAGCACCCTATAAATACTGCAGGTGCAGAACAGATGCCCAGTAATTTGGATAGTGCGCTCTGCTAATGCGTCTCCCTCAAGTGTCATAATATAGTTAGGTAGGGGTTTGAATCCTGCAAATGCTGTGTGTGTGTGGGTGAGCGGGGTTGGTGTGTGTGCAATTCTGTGTGAGAGAAGTGTCCCTTTTGGCAACTAGGAGAACACACTACAGGATGCACATTCCCCTTTCTAAACACTGATGATGTCAGCACCCTATAAGTACAGCAGGAGAAGGAAAACCTCCCAGTAATGCGAATAGCGCGCTCCACTAATGTGTCCATCTTGAGTATCATAGCATAATTAGGTAGGGTTTTGAATCCTGCAAATGCTTAGTGTGTGTGTTTGGTGGAGGGGGGTTAGTGTGTGTGCAATTCTGTGGGAGAAAAATGTCCCTTTTGGCAACTAGGAGAACACACTACAGGATGCACATTCCCCTTTCTAAACACTGATGATGTCAGCACCCTATAAGTACAGCAGGAGAAGGGAAAGCTCCCAGTAATGCGAATAGCGCGCGCTGCTAATGTGTCTGTCTTGAGTGTCATAACATAGTAAAGTAGGGGTTTGAATCCTGCAAATGCTCAGTGTGTGTGTTTGGGTGAGGGGGTTAGTGTGTGTGCAATTCTGTGTGAGAGAAATGTCCCTTTTGGCAACTAGGACAACACACTACAGGATGCACATTCCCCTTTCTAAACACTGATGATGTCAGCACGCTATAAGTACAGCAGGAGAAAGAAAACCTCCCAGTAATGCGAATAGCGCGCTCTGCTAATGCATCCGTCTTGAGTGTCATAACATAGTCAGGTAGGGGTTTGAATCCTGCAAATGCTCAGTGTGTGTGTTTGGTTGAGGGGGTTAGTGCGTGTGCAATTCTGTGTGAGAAAAATGTCCCTTTTGGCAACTAGGACAACATACTACAGGATGCACATTCCCCTTTCTAAACACTGATGATGTCAGCACCCTATAAGTACAGCAGGAGAAGGGAAGCCTCCTAGTAATGCGTATAGCGCACTCTGCTAATGTGTCCATCTTGAGTGTCGTAACATAGTTAGGGAGGAGTTTGATTCCTGCAAATGCTCGGTGTGTGAGCAATTCTGTGTAAGAGAAATGTCCCTTTTGGCAACTAGGACAACACACTACAGGATGCACATTCCCCTTTCTAAACACTAATGATGTCAGCACCTTATAAGTACAGCAGGAGAAGGGAAACCTCCCAGTAATGCGAATAGCACGCTCTACTAATGCGTCTGTCTTGAGTGTCATAACATAACTAGATAGGGGTTTGAATACTGCAAATGCTCAGTGTGTGTGCAATTCTGTGTGAAAGAAATGTCCCTTTTGGCAACTCAGACAACACACTACAGGATGCACATTCCCCTTTCTAAACGCTGATGATGTCAGCACCCTATAAGTATAGCAGGAGAAGAAAAACCTCCCAGTAATGCGAACAGCGAGCTCTGCTAATGTGTCCATCTTGAGTGTCATAACACAGTTAAATAGGGGTTTAAATCCTGCAAATGCACAGTGTGTGTGCAATTCTGTGTGAGAGAAATGTCCCTTTTGGCAACAAGGACAACACACTACAGGATGCACATTCCCCTTTCTAAACACTGATGATGTCAGCACCCTACAAGTACAGCAGAAAAGGGCAAATCTCTGAGTAATGCAAATAGCACGCTCTGCTACTGTGTCTCTCACTACTGTCATAGCACAGTTAGTTATGGCTTTGAATACCACAAATGCCACGTGTGTTTTTGTCACACAGAATGCCCATGTGTGTGGGTTGTTGTTCACAATAATGCATGACATCGATTAAACCAGTAATGGCAATGCACACAGATGATGTATGTGTGTGCCAAATACACATATATACCTGTGACCTTCAATAGTTCCCATGTCTGACGCCTGCCACATGTGAATACATGGTATTTGCACTGGATAACATTATGACTGTGGTTTTCTGTGCGGGTGCTGCATGTGGTATGTGTATATACAGTGTGAGTTGTATATGGTATCATCCTAGCGGAGGATACACATCTGGTCTGGGGCATATAGTCTACATGTTGTTGATGAACAGGTGCTGCATGTTTTCACCTGTTGTGGGAGTGGTAACAAGTTGTTCCATAGCAATGCAGTGACTACATGCTAGGAACCTTTCAGCTAGGGTGTTGTAGCTGCAGTAATTCATCAGCATTCAGTAATACTTCAGCAGTCTTGGTGAGGGTATGATGCCAACCAAGGTCAGGGTCATACCAGCCTGTGCCACATGCTCAGAGAGCCCTTCTATGTTCCCTATCATGTAGTCCAGGGAGGTACATCACAGGTCAGCCATAGTGGCACGGACAATGACTGAGTCATATGTGTCCATGCTTCTGACTGACCTGTATGCTTGTGTTATGTGGTGGACCATAGTGCCCCACGGGCATATCACTGTGACCTTCAGCTTGTCCAGCCTGGTGAGCGGGACCTCACTGTACCGGATAATAAAAGTACCTAACACAACTGTAGCAGGTGTGTTGTCTAGCCGTACAGGCTGTGACTGTTTGGCACACAGGATTTGTGCGCTATGTGTTGCATGTGCTGTGTTCCGGCTTAACGTATGCCTGTGTGCCAGCTGCAGGGGTGTCTGCTGCTCAGGCAGGATGCTATTCTGAGGCTCCACGAATGCCCCAGTGTGTTCATGTGTTTGGATTGCTGTCAGTGTAGGTCTACATCAGACTGACATTGTAGTCACTGTAGTATTTCATGCCACCTGACAGGTTATGCCAGTACTGGGTTCAGAGTGCTTAGTCCCCAGTTTGGCTATGTGGTTGCATCTCACACATGTGTTGTACGTCCATGTGTAGGGGAGAGGGTTGACTGTGTACATGTGGCAGCTGTGACATTGCCACATGACTCACATATTCCACAACTGTACCATAGAGGTGACTGACAAGTGACCTTTGCACATGCTACCATAGTATTGTGATTGCCATGGTGATTAACAGCACATAGGGCCAATGGGGAACAAGGTACAGAAGGTGAGTATGTGAGGGTGTTGTGCCTGTGATTAGTTAGCACTGGCATATATGACTGCTCATGTGGTGAAATGCCAGGTAAGTCATATGCAATGTGTCACAGGCAACGTACATGCGAACAGGACAAACAGTGACGTTCTGCCAAGTGAGACATGGACATACATATAGTAAGCTATGCAGATGTCACTAGGAATCCACAGAAGCTCTGTAAATCTGCATTGCAAGTGGAATCAGTGTTCCAGGGTAACTGCAAGCAAACATGCATGCAAACAAAGCTACAGTAAGCAGGGCTGCATGTAGTCCATTGTACAACAAACAAGCTGTACCACTTCCAGTAGGTAACAGTGCAAATATGCAGGCACTATACACATGTACATGGAAATACACAGGTCAGATGGTCAGGGTCCAGTCTCAGCACACACAAGTGTACAGACCATGTACCGTCAGGGTGTACAATAACCAGATGGAAACCCAGGTGCTCACACCTGCAGTAATACACATGTCAAATAACAGACACTGAGCCTTCACTCAGTGGTTCCATACTTAGTAGGATGTATGCTACCTGTCCTGCCACCACAGTATCCCACATTTATGGGGACTCTCCCTCCTGTGAAAGTTAGTTTTGTGTGTTGGGGCTCTCTAGCATGGTATGAGATGTGAGCTTGCAGTGCTAGGGTGCTCCTATGTGTCCTGTACCAGTCATGTAGTACTGGACACATATCAACATCCTCAAACATCCGCATTGCAGAGTCCAGTGTGGGCAACATGCCACTTTCAGTTTACATGTCCATCATTGCGTATCAATACTTTCATTATCTTATCCCCTGTGCTACCTATGTGTGTGGCCTTCTGTTGACATCCTTACCACCAGTATGCAAACATGTGCAGATGATACACTATGGTAGTTACCATGGGTGTAGACAACAGTACAAGACAATCATACCCTTACTGCATCAGGCATGCTGGGATATACCCACAATTATATCAGCACACAGTACTGTTAACAACATGATACTATTACTACATGTCTATGTAGTCACCCTGTGCATCAGCAACATGTTAACCTGTACCTGCACTGATGTTACAGATTGCAGGAGGTGGCAGAGTTTCATCATATGCACAGGGTGTGAACTTGGTATGCCTGAGTCTGCCACTGATACCACCAATTGACATGTATGTGTATGTGTGTTGGTGAGGGACAGCAGTACAAGGTGGGGCAATGTTGATGCAGTGTGTGCATGTATGCGGTAGCCCTAGGTGTTGTCAATTCGCATATGTGTATGGATGCACACAGTTCCACCTCATGGCTGCCATATACCGGTGTTTGTGGACAGCCACAGACTGTACCTGCCAGGTCATACAGATCAGTGTCTCTGGCCATGGACACGGTACCTGTGCCTTACAGGGGTGCTATGGACCGTATCCGGTACCAATCCAGACTGGGTACTGTCATCAGAAGCAGGTGTTCGTTGACTGGACACAGATCCCTGTTGGGCCTGTCCAGAGCCATGTGCATGTGGTCTCCTGGGGCGGTCTGATGACAGCACAGACCCAGCATTGCTGGGGCTGCTGCTGGCACTATGGGGGCGGCCGCGGCCCTGTTGTCGTCCACGACGACTGCCAGCTGCTGCTGGTGCTGGCATACGCCCACTTCGACACCTCAACCGTCCACCATTGCCCTGGCTCATGGACATGTAGTTGTGGAACTGATCTAATATGTCCCCACAACGTCTGTCTATGACATCGGTGAAATTACGGATGGCAGCCGCAATGTCACGCATACTGTCAGTCATGGCTGTGCGACATGCTGTCAGCTCCCTCAGACCCTGCCTGGTGTACTGTTCCATACGTGACTGTGCCTGCATGACAGCCTGAAACATAGCTGAGGTTGTAAGACCTCTGTGGGCACGTCTGACAGGGGCAGTACGCCCACAGATGCTCCCACAAGAACCCCTGGACATCTGTCTGTGTGGTACCATCTCAGGGCCATGCCCATGGCTGCTGTGTGGGGAAGTATGTGCCACAGATACCACATTACCCTGGTCAATGCCCACTGTATCCTGTCCATCACCTAGGGACATTGGTGACAAAGGATGTATTGGCAGGATGACTGTGCACATTGATGGGGTTGACAGCTGTGTACTGTCAATTGGCTGACCAATGATGGACCCTGGCACACTTTCCTGTGCCATTACACAGATGTCATCATTATCAGTACCCGCGGCACCTGATTCAGGTTCCCTGCTGCATGACACCAGAGCAGCACCAGAACCTGTGGGAGGGAAACAGGAAACACAGTTTACAATGTGAACACAATGATACCAGTGATGCACACATGCACACATGCACACGTGCACACATGCACAGGTGCACACATGCACACATGCACAGGTGCACACATGCACAGGTGCACAGGTGCACACATGCACACATGTACACATGCACAGGTGCACAGGTGCACACATGCACACATGCACACATGCACACAGTTGCACGCATGCACACAGTTGCACACATGCACACTTGCACACAGTTGCACACTTGCACACTACTCAGTATGCGAGATAGCAACACACAGACACAGACACACCTGCATGCATTCACAGAGCACTACTAAGTGAGCCTAATATTGCTGTTACTATCAAGACTATTAAAGGTATTGTTAATACACACTCACCAGCATGGATAGGCTGCATTGCTGTTACACCGGAAGGACCTGCAGAAGTGAGGAAATTAATGTCAGTGGGCACAACTGTGCCATTGTTACTGAGTATGATACAGGTCAGTAGTACAACAG
Organism: Protopterus annectens; assembly: GCF_019279795.1. Taxonomy (NCBI): domain Eukaryota; kingdom Metazoa; phylum Chordata; order Ceratodontiformes; family Protopteridae; genus Protopterus; species Protopterus annectens. The sequence continues at coordinate 1,615,520,624 of NC_056731.1, forward strand.
TTGCCTTTCACAGGTCAGCTGCTGATATTGAGAATATCACACTTGCACATTAAATACTATGATGACAGCTACAAACCAAGGACACACCTCACACATGCATTAACTACCAGTGTACACAACAGTCAACTATACATATGGCATATTACCTGCACGCTCGTAGTCTTGGTGCTGTGTGGCTCCAGCCTCCATCATAATGCAGGTCTGCTGCTGTTGTTGTTGTTGGCGGGCTGGAGCCACAACACTTATGAGTAGTCCCTCCAGTCTGGTGAGTGGAGGATGTGTAGCCACCCCACCACCTGTGGCAACCTGTTGCCTGTGGATATCTGATGCACGCTGACGGACATTTCTGATTAAATTACTGCAGTGATGTTGTACCTGCTCATATGTCCTATTATGCGTGCCTATGTCATTTACCCGATGGACCAGGTCTTGCCACAGTGCAGCCCTCTCCTGCTGATTCTGGCTGGTGCGGGAAAAGAGTATTGCATAATCCCACACCAGGCTCTGGTGTATTTCCTCATCCTCAGCTGCAGAGTATGCTGAATTGTGCTGGTGAGCCATGGTCCTGAAAAAGAAAATAAAATGATATCAGCAAAATATGTCAGCAGAATTTGGCACACATACTACACATGCTACTCGACTGTTGTGATACAACATATCTCACATATATAGCATCTGTCTGTCTATTGGTGGATACACATGTAAATGGCCAGGTATCAGTGCTCAGCCAACAACTGTGCAACAGTACCTGGCACACTCTATACGACATACTACCAAACCCCAGCAGTCAGAACACTGATTCAGGTCCAAAGCACCTCCTCACTCTGGGGGTTTGTATCGAGGTACTGTATGGGGTACATCATCAACTACTGTGATCTGACCACAAACTAATTGCCCTGGATATACATATCCCACCTCCACCACCAGCACAAACAACTACAGTGAATAACATTTCAAATGCAAACTTTACACTTCGTAACACTGAGATGGTATCCTTTAAGCCCACTGGGCCAGTGAAAGACGCAACCCACAATGCTGACTCCTTCACAAATGATTTCTACGGACATCTCCGAGAATGCATGGATCATGCAATCCCATATAAGACCAAGACACTCTCCACAAAGGGAAAGCATCCTGTCTGGTGGACCCCAGCCATAGACAGATTGTATAACAAAATATGGAAGCTACTGCAAGACAGAGCATAATTCCATAAAGGGAAGGCATGTCTGATCAGCACTAGTAAAGAGCTATGTTCTCTCATACAAACATCCATGGGCAACTTTGAGAGGGAAATCACCAGGGACACTACAGATAACCACAAGGCCTTCTTCAGTTATGTTAGAAACCTGGTCAGAAACCCTCCAATATGCTCATAGTTACTACACAACAACAAATAATTCACTGAACCCACAGATATTGGCAACATTGTGGCAGACAGGTTCAGTGCAAGTTTTCCCCCTCCCTCTCCCCCAAACTAAGACATACTTATCCCAGCTAAATGTAACCTCCCTGTCATCACAGATGTCCAGGTGAGAGCCGCCCTCAGAAAAGCAGAAAACACAGCATCAATGGGACCTGATGGTATCCCCGGTTGCATGCTACATGAACTCCAAGAGGAGCTAAACACACATATAGAAGTGCTATGTAACACTAGCCTGACTACAGGATATGTACCTGTACACTGGTGTACAGCAGCAGTGGTTCCACTCCACGAGGGAGGCACCTCTACATACCAATACAATACAACACAATACAATACATTACAATACATACAATACAATATGCTATTGCCCCTGGGACTACAGCAGCATACTGTTCTGCTACCCTGACCATTGTGACACATGTGATGTGATGGTACCTGCTCCTGTCAAACAGTTACACAGGGTGACTCATATGGCATATTACCTATCTGACTAACATTCAGCAGGGGTATGTGTAACATGTACTCATGGGGAGTCTTGCTTCTTAACGCTGTGTGGTTTATTGCAGGGTATGTCTTATCTGTGGGTAGGAACCTGTACCTCCGCCATGTGCTCTCTACTGCGGTGTCAAGGACGACACACAACAGTCATTTAGGTTGTGGATGGTGTGAGGTGTTACTATGGTTGTTGGACATCTGTCATGGGTGTGACTTAAGTATGTAAATCCAGGAGTGGTAACCTCTATGTGGGTAGTATGTGTGTACTCTGTGGTGTTGTCAGTCACTGTGCATTGGTAATGTGTTTGAGTGCATTGTCACAGTGTTGTACATGTCACTGTGTCCTTCTCCATATCTGTAGCTGTCATGTGAGGTACATACCGTGGCAGCCATGTGTGGTGTGGAGGGGTACACTGACCTACATGTCCATAGCTGACACACCATGTCTGCTGACACATACCATGTGCAGGTATTCCAGGAATAGTGTGCCACTGTGACTATCATTGGGGGGACTATTGTACACATTTATGACCCTGTTCACCCCTGACACATGCAGTGGTGGGCAGCCAATCACATATCTGGTGGTTACTGGTGTAGGTGATTTGAAATGAGGTATGGTACTCCAGTTTCGACACTGGTGTTCACTCCATGCCTTTGTCACCAGGCACCTGTTGCAATACATCTGTACACATGTGACTCACTCAGAATATATATACATCTCTCTCTCTATATATATATATGTATATATATCTATATATCTATATGTATATATGTATATATATATATATATATATATATATATATATATATATATATATATATATATATATATGTCTGTATACATATACATATATATATATCTCGATGTACATATATTGCTATAGATATGGAGAGGGGGGGAGTGTGACAGAGAGGGGGTGAGAGTTACAGAGGGGGTGGGACAGGGGGAGTGTGAGATCGTCATATACAGTCATATCTGTAGATAGTCAGATTTGTCTTTCTATGTATATGTATCTACATATATCTATATCTGTATGTGTGTATTACATATATATGTTTCTACATATTCTATCTATCTACATATGTCTATGTATTCCTACATCCCTCTCTATGTATGTATACATATATGCATATTATATATATATATATATATATATATATATATATATATATATATATATATATATATACATACATACATATATTGACATACATACATATCCATATGATAGATAGGTATATCAACATGTTTGTTTACAAAACTGTATACACACACTAACATACTGCTAAACATACATAACTGTGAAACCTACTTTGTACATTGCACTACAACCTACATTCAACCTACATTGATATGTGCACATAGATGCCCTCACATACATATGTATGTACAGCCTTCACTGATAGTTGCTGTATGTCCCCTGCCCTATGCACATCTTCATATACATATGGATACAGACCAATGACACATATGGAGGGTTCACAGTATGTAGACTTTTAAAGTATTACTTTACATTACCTGTGTTTGTCACATCTGCTTGCATTGCCATTTGGTTTGGTCTCCTGCTGCTGCTCCAGTTGGCAGATGTCAGCTTTCTAGTCGGTTGTGATGAGTGTTTTTGTTTGTGTATGTTTTTTTTTTTTTTCTCTCTCTCGCTCTCTATCTCTCCCTACCTCCAGATGGTGCAATGAAAGTATCGCATGTGTGGACTGGGAGTACAGCATGCTTTTGTAGGTATCTGCATATGTCCATGTGATGGCCTCTGCACCAATTGTTAGCCAGCATTTGCTAATTGCCTGCAGCCAGTTGTGTACTGATTGCAGTTCTCACTGTGATTCCAGGACAGTGCTATAAAAAGGTATGTGAGATAGGCATAGCTCTTTCAGAGTTTAAGGGCAGGGACCATGCTGGTATGCTGTGGACACTGTTCTGTGAGTGTAAAGGTTAGTATCTCTCTCATATTTCTGGCTGTGTTGTAGATTAACATTTCTCCATTCATTTCTCCAGTTTCCTGTACTAAGTGTGTATGTATACTGACACCTAAGACTACTACTACTGTTAATGTGGGTGTGTGTGCTTTCCTGTGGGACATGTGGTGTAACTGGTATATAGCAGTGGCTCTTGCACTTTGTTGCTATGGCTTCAATATTTGCCCTTTACATTCACTACTTGTATGCCTGCTAGGTGTCTTGACTGTAGTGTGTTGCTGTGGCTTTCCTATTTTCCATGTACATTCACACCTTGGAATGCTTGCTATATCTGCTAGGGTGTTACTGCATGCAGTGTGGTCTGGCCATGGTGTGGGCCTTGACATCTATTAGAGTATTTGAGTATGCTGCTGAGCAGGCCCCAGAGACTCTCAGGTGCATCTTTTATCTGCCTCATGGAATGGTAAATATCAGTGGGGTACACCCATTAAATTGCCTGGTATTCTGCAGTTGTGACTGTGGGTTAGCATGAGCATATGTATTACTACACTATTTCCGACGTGCAAGTGGTACATACTTTCAGTACTTCATAGTTACCATTGCATGTGTTGTAACACCTTTCTGCCTACTGTTTGTACATTTCACAGGGAGTCTGTGGGACATCCCTGTAACTCAGTCACTGTTGCTATGTCTAGGCTCTTAACTATTCAAATATGGCAGTGTCAGACCTCACAAGTGTACAGATATTTGCAGGATGTCCACATTTTTGCCTCATATTTTGGTCCATATCTCATAAACAGCTTTTTCTGGCAAATCACTCTGGGCTCAAGTCAGACTATAGTGACAAACATTTCAGTTTCAGACTTCATACTATTCCAAACATCCAACATAATGCGAAACCTGTTACTCTCTCAACTGTCTACGTTTGTTGGAGCAATATTTAGAATGTGTCCCTGTTTTTGGGCCTTTGCTCCACATTTTTTATTACTTAGTCCGGATGTGTTGTTGTAAGAGGTTGTGGGGTATGGGCAGTGATTATCCTGCTGTGAGTATGTGTGTGGCTTGCAAGGTGCTACAGTGACATTATTACCTACTAGCTACCAACTAGCATGGCTGTTTCTGTTCACACACTACTATTATAGAAATCCACTACATTTGACAATAAATATACATGACATGCTTTGTGTACTACACATCCTATATTCCCTTTACATTCATTCCTACTATTACATGATATATTTATTGTAGCACAATGTTCTTATATAACAGTCATGGCTTAGTGGTAAGTCATGCAGACTACTGTTTCCAGGGTTCGGGACTGACAGTGGGATTTTATTTTTCTTTTGAGCAGACTACAGGCCTTGTCATTCAGAGTGACTAAGGCACTTTTAAGCAGTTGTAACTGGGTTAGCGCTGGTTTGCGTGGAGCTCACAAATGCGCACTGGCGTTCAGCTCCGCGCACACCCACTTACAACTGCTTAAAAGTGCTTACTCTTGCGCACACCCGCGCTAATTTCTTTGAAAGAAATGAAAATGGGGAGACAGGAAAGTGGTGAAAAAGGGGTCACAAAGAGGGTAAGACAGTAGGGAAACAAGCTCGGGTTTTGCAGGAGGGATGTAGGTAAGGCCCATAGCTGCCCATTTCTTCATCAGCAACAGCTGTGCATATGTTTGTAATTTGGTGTGACATTTGAAACCTTCCACCCCTGAGAGAGGTGTAAGGACAACAATAATACTTGTTGTACAGCCAATTGTAATTGACAGTTTCCATGTCCAGCAGACATGTGTGCAAAATGGGGAGCTATGTATGGGGTGTAATTTTTTTGTGGGTACAGAGTGCCCTTTTTTTTTTTTTTTTTCAGGTGAGAGTGGTATGTCAGGTACAGGAAGTCGGTATAGCTGGGGAGGTAGGTTGGGTAGGTTAACAGACAAGACAAACAAGACGCATACAGGGGCAGTGTATGACACATGTGGGGGGTTACACAATTGATGGGGACGGATGTTTGGATATCTAGAGCCCATGAGCCTACAGATGGCAACAGTGGAACTGATATCCCCACCCATGGGCAGTTGCCACTGTGCCTTCACTGCCCAGGAAGGGGCTGTGCTGGGGGCTGTGTAGGCTGGGCAGCAGGCACACCCATTAGTTGTGCCACCCGTGCCTCAAGCTGGCGTAGGGGCCCAAGAACAGCGTCCCGGATCTCCCTACGCACCACAGTCCGGACATTACGGAGGGTGAGTGTATGTTCTCCTCTGGCCACACTTGCAGAGGGGGGACGAGCCCCATCCCCTGCAGCGCTTCCACCCACAGGTGGCACAGGGCCACCGGAGGAGGGTCCGGCCTGGGCACTACTGCCAGGTGCACTCGCCAGCTGAGGAGGGAGAGGTGGGTCCGCTGGAACCCACCTTCCCTGTCATCCTATGTTTTGCATTATGTTATGACAGTTTGGGTTAGTAACGTACAATACCATTCACAATTTGTTGTAACAGCATGCATTAGTATTCCCATTAACCAAACACCCATATATTCAAACCATTGAACAGCAAGCATAACACATGCATAATTTGAACAGCAATACACAGTCCAACAACATGCAGGGTTGATTGATGGCAACAGGCCATCAGGTTTGGATGTATGAACAGGGCAGATGCATCAACGTACATGCAAATATGTATGAACCAACAGGACAAATGTCCAGGGGTGTTAATTGTGATTGCACATACCAATTTCACGTGGAATGGATTATATGTGGTTATAGGGTAGGGTGAAGAAAATTTAATTAACAACTTCAAATACCAATACATATGCTGTACATTTCTAATAGCTGCAGATACATACACACTACAGTTCTGCCTACAGTTTCCTATGTGATAACTACTTCAGGTTGGTGATAGGAATGTTACTGCTACATCAATATACATTTTCATTTTTATTCATACACATTCATATCTGGCTTTGTTCAGCTACATCATCCTGCTACATTTGCTTTATATAGCTATAGACAACTGTGGATGTTTGGTATTTCAGACAACCATACTATCTGCATATTGCAGACTGAGAGCAACATATCCAGATTTTGGGACACACATTCCAGCTGCAGTACCATTTTCAACACTTGTTACTGTTTGGTTCTGCCTGTCACATTCATTTCATTCTGTACTGACTGCAGTATACTTTATTCAGGAGTTATTACTACTTTATTGGTGGATTCATAACTCTTTCTCACACTCTCTCACTTGTTTTATTTTTACAATT